>NC_047515.1:1289161-1496367 GCF_902827115.2 Pseudochaenichthys georgianus
TTATTCACGTGAAGAATACACTTTAAAATTACTTTTTATGTAATATTATGTTAACTGAAACATAAGTTGAACCTTTTTAAAGAAATGCGCATGCATACATGTTACATATTGTACCTTTTAGGTGCTTAGGAACAATTGGATCTCGAACATCTGTTGATGAAGATCATGGAAAATAACCGAAAGCTTCAGAATGGCGACTAAATGGATCTAATTTAGACTTTGTTCTGTTGTTTAAGATTACAACTCGAGCTGAAGTGAGAAGTTAATAAGTTGTTTTATTGTAAAAACAGAACATGCATTTACCATTATGTTCATTTTTGATTACATTATAATCACAATACTTTAATTCGTCCCACAGAGGGGACATTTACATGTGTTACAGCAAGAAAAGAGCCAAAGACAGCTTAATATCACTCAAGTCAGTTATAAGCACAATGCCACACACAAAATTAAAAACTGGTTAAAACTTCTCACAGCTCAGGGTTTGCTGCTTTTCCGTTTTGCATCATTGTAAAATGTATAAATAATTAAATATATATGTGTGGGGTGTTACAAACTGTTAGAAGGTACTGAACAATATAATAATCGTAAATAATTGTAGTCGATATACCATTCTACTTTAAGACTGTGGCTGCGAGGGAGTGCAGTCGTCTTTCAACCAGAAGGTTGTGAGTTCGATCCCAGCCCGTGCAGTCATCATGTCGATGTATCCTTGGGCAAGATACTTAACCCTGAGTTGCTCCCGATGGCCAACGGTGTGCGAGTGAATGTTAGGGCCTAGAGCAACACTGCTCTGTGTGAATGGGTGAATGACGTAAAGTGCTTTGAGGGGTCTTAAAAGACTGGTTATAAAACGGTCAAATCGAGCAATCTGATTGGTTCTTAACTGTGATATAATGCTTCGCGTCGGGCCGAACCACGCCCCTTAGCTGTGATATAATGAGCATATACAGTACAGTCTTATTTGACCCACCTGCTCTGTTAAGTATAAATGTGATACAGGCGTCTTTATGACTAAATATGAGTGGAAAGTAGTCCCATGCTCCCAATTGGTTTGAGAAATTACAAATATCTGTATAATGTCACCAGCCTGGATTTTATTTCGTGTGTGTGTGTGTGTGTGTGTGTGTGTGTGTGTGTGTGTGTGTGTGTGTGTGTGTGTGTTTGTTGTGTGTGTGATGTGTGTGTGTGTGTGTGTGTGTGTGTGTGTGTGTGTGTGTGTGTGTGTGTGTGTGGTGTGTGTGTGTGTGTGTGTGTGTGTGTGTGTGTGTGTGTGTGTGTGTGTGTGTGTGTGTGTGTGTGTGTGTGTGTGTGTGATCCAGCTGTGTGTGTGTGTGTGTGTGTGTGTGTGTGTGTGTGTGTGTGTGTGTGTGTGTGTGTGTGTGTGTGGTGTGTGTGTGTGTGTGTGTGTGTGTGAGTGATCCAGCTGTGTGTGTGTGTGTGTGTGTGCGCGTGTGCGTGCGCGTGCGTGCGTGTGTGCGTGTGTGTGTGTGTGTGTGTGTGTGTGTGTGTGTGTGTGTGTGTGTGTGTGTGTGTGTGTTGTGTGTGTGTGTGTGTGTGTGTGTGTGTGCGTGGTGTGTGCGTGTGGTGCGTGTGTGCGTGCGTGCGTGCGTGTGCGTGCGTGTGGTGTGTGTGGGATCCAGCTGTGTGTGTGTAGGATTTGCAGGTCAGGAGTTATGGTCTTGCAGAGCAGGCCTCGGGGAATAACCCTGCAGCGTGTTTCAAACTGAGTCCATGTATTTTTCTTAAAAGTATAAATGTTGGCTCTCCAAACATGACCCCATAGATTAAAGAGGGATCATATAATCCTTTATTTCCTTCGTCAGAGTCCGAGGTTTCCCTGGACAGCAGCTGGCGTGGTCTCTCCTCCGGATTAATGCTGAGCGAGCGTATCGTATGTCAGATACGTTGGTACGGGACATGGAGGTCCGCAGGGTCAGCAGCTTAAAGCCTCTCTGATGGGTTCTCGATCAGATGGAAACTAAAGAGGCAACAGCGGATATAGAAAAGCAGGAACACAATGTTCCGATGCAGAGACACGCTGAGGGCACAGAGGAACCTGGTCTCAGGGTGAGAGTGGGACAGAAGGGGCAGAGAACACGATACGGGAGGATGACAGGTTATAGAAACACACGTGAAGCCGGCGTTAGGTCAACATCTGCAGCAGCTTCTCGGTGAAAACCCTCCAGACCTGCAGGAAACAATACAGGTGTTGGGCTGCTAAAGCATTGGGATCAAATCTTTGTATTTACCTGAAGTTATACCAAGTTAAATATCTTTAACATGTGTATCCGTCATCATTTACCGTGTGCTGAAACGAAAGAAGTGAGAGAAGGACAGGTTGTACGAACTGAAAAACACAAATGTAACTTACATTAAGTCGACATCTGCAGCCGCTTCAGCTGCTTCAGCACATGTGGACCAAATCTTTGGATGTACATGAAGTTATACCAATTAACATATCTTCCACATGTGTGTATCTGTCATATTTTACCTTTTGCTTATCAAGTCTGATCTCTCAAGAACGATCTCGGCGATTGAAAGTGAGACGAGAACAGAAGGTGGACAGAAGTGAAACACGAGAGAAGGACAGGTTATGAGAACAGAAAAAAGGACTTACATCGAGGTCAACAACTGCATCTGTTCCACATCTGCTCATCTGTAACACATGTACTGTATCATCCTTTAGCACGTTATGATTTGGTGGCAACGTGACAAGTTTTGGGATTGAAAAAGATTCCCATATGTCTTAATTTAAGGAAGCTATAACAAATGGAATATCTTTCAAATGTGTGCATCTATTGTATGTTACCTCATGCTTATCAAATGACTTAAAGGTGGGGTAGGTACGTTTGAGAAACCGGCTCGAGATACACTTTTTGTTATATTCCATGGAATGCTCTTAACATCCCGATAGCAATGAATATCTGAAGTGCTTTGACAAAAAATCCATAAAAAAAATTCATCTGTAGAAGCCGTTGCGCTGTAAAAAGTACAACCAATCGGATGGCCTACCTGCCTGTCAGCCTTCCATCGGGGCACAAACTTATCTCGTGCCCTCATTGGTCATGTGCGCATTCGTGTGTGTTGGGGGAGGGGCTCTGTGAGGAAGTGGCAGATCTTCTCCGGTTGTGTATTTTCAAATTCTAGCGATCTCGAGCCGGTTTCTCAAACTTACCTACCCCACCTTTAAGCTTATCAAATGACTTAATTTTATTTATTTTTTATTTTGATATACTTTATTAATCCCCGTGGGGAAATTGTTTCTCTGCATTCGACCCATCCTAGTGTTAGGAGCAGTCTGCTGCCATTTTGAACGGCGCCCGGGGAGCAGTGTGGGGAACGGTGCCTTGCTCAGGGACACCTCGGTAGCACTTGGTCTTGCCGGGACTTGAACTGGTGACCTTCCAGTTGCCAAGCCAAGCCCTATGGAGTTCGCCACCACCGCCCAAACCACTATTAATGATTATAGTGGCACGTGAAAGTGGTCTGGGAACAGAGAGGAAAGAAAGTAAACAGAAATTGCTGGAGTTCGGCCTGTTCCATCTTCAGAAAAAATCAGATCTAAAATTAGTTTTAAACCCGTCGATGTGTTCCTGCTCTCATCTTATCACAAGTCATTTTCAATTTTAAACATTACATAGCTTCTATAATGACTTTACAGCCACACAAACTCATCTTCAAGCGTCTTTGGGCTCAAGAAAAGCGCTATAGAAATATAATTTATTATTATTATTATCTCTGCTGTAAACTGGTTTGTTCTGGGGTTTATAAATAATCCACCAACAATAAATCATGATATGGAATATGAAAACCTTTGACTCA
The DNA here is from genome assembly GCF_902827115.2 of Pseudochaenichthys georgianus. Taxonomy (NCBI): domain Eukaryota; kingdom Metazoa; phylum Chordata; class Actinopteri; order Perciformes; family Channichthyidae; genus Pseudochaenichthys; species Pseudochaenichthys georgianus. Next base: position 1,292,987 of record NC_047515.1, read on the forward strand.
CAGAAGTCTTTAAAAGCTGTGTCTCATTCTCGGCACCATAAAATACATGTTTCGCTTGATTCTCAAATCATAAAGAATGACATCATTATGTAATTTAAGTCTTTAACAGCTCATTTAGTTTGAAAATATAAAATGGCCCCAATGGAGAGCCGCAGTGACGCTTCCTAAAACCCGGAAGTAAACTCCTTCCGGTTCCTTCGACAAAAACGCAATGCAATTTCTCCATAGCTGGAAATCAGGTCTGCGGTTGAGACACATTTAAGAGACGGATCACGTTTTGTTCAGCCGGATAATATCCTACTTTTATCCTTTTCGAATCATAAATCTAGTCGCCAGAAGCAAAATGCTAACGTTATGCTATAAACAATAGCAGGGTCGCTGCTTCAACGTCACGCCAACTTCTGATCCAAAACTACAGATTCAAAATGGTACAAGTTGAAGCGTTTGTTCTAACAGTTTGCAGGAGGCAGGAACTTGCTTTCAAGCAGAACAGGGAGTGCGGTGGACTCTGAGGAAAATATTCGTTTGGCCAAACGGCGGTACTACACTTCCGTATCGGTCGCTGGGCCCGGAAAGACTTTTTCCCATTGACTAACATCGGGAAAGAGACGTCTGTAAATCGTTGAATACTTTTTTTAAACTAAATAAACTACCCAGTAAGAACATTTGCATAGCCCTTATTAAAAACATTCAGTCCTCAAGTTGTAAAATGTGCTAATGACGTTATTCTGAGAGTTATTTGCCTCTGGATTATGAACGCGGATCCAACCCACGGGTCCGCGCCGCCAGGCACGTTCATGTGACGTGTTCAGTACTACATGCGTTTTACCTTTACCCATGGATGCACAATAAGAACGGATTATATGATTATATAAATACTTTCGTGACGTTTCATTCTCTCAAAAGTTGGGCCATTTTGTCTTCATGCGCCAATGAGCAGCTCTCATAGGAATGAACGAGGCCCCGCCTCCCACGCTGTATCCAGTTCTTATTATACATCCATGGGGCAAACAAACTTAGCGGGAGTGTTTACGTGTTCGGCGTAATGACGTACAACGGCCTCGACAATTTCTGTAGTCCTATTCAGCCACTTGGTAACAACCATCGTTTTTCAGACACGTCAACTCTTCAGAAATCACCAGCGGGGTCTCTGCTGATGGATTTAATGTCGTAGAACAAAACGTGATCCGTCTCTTCAATGTGTCTCAACAGCAGACCTTAGTTCAGCTAGTTTCAAAACCCTATGGAGAGATCCCCTGGCTTTTTGTCGAAGGAACCGGACGTGGTAAAATGCTTACTTACTTCCGGGTTTTAGGACTGCGGCACTCTATATAGACAAATATGATTTAATATAGTTGTTTTCTAAATTTTACTGAGCATTGTTTTTGAAGAAATCATCTTTGGCTTTGTTATTGTTAATATTTTAATGTTTATTTATTAATTGATTTATATTTAGTATTAGCTAATTATCAACATCTGTACAGTATCTAGAAACTAAACAGATGTAATGGAGTAAAAAAGTACAATAATGGCTTGCTAAATGTATTATAAAGTACATGTGAATAAGTAAGGTAAAAGTATGCAGGGTTGGGTTGTAACGGAATACATGTAATCAGAATACAAAAAATCAAGTAGGCTAAGTGTATTCAGCTCGCGTTACATTTGAAAAACGAGTAATCTGATTACAGTTACTTTGGTAAACCTGAAATGAATACATTTTGGAATACTTATTGGAATTATTGGTGGAAAAGTCTCCTCACAAAATGTAATATTCATAACAGGTGTTGTGTCAAATTATGCACCCCCTGGCCTGCCGTAAAAAGCACCCCCCCAAAAAATGCTTCTATTAATCCCTCAAGCACTTTGGAGGGTATAGTTGTAGGACTAGTACCAATACATGGAGCACGTTTCATGTATGTGACACGTTGTCAGAGATAGCAAGGCGTGCATATCGTGGCAACTAGGATGTTCATGAAAATACAAATGTTTCTATTAATCCCACCCTCAAGCACTTGATGTAAACATAAACAATACATTGTAAAGCACAAGTATACAGACAGGATGTCACAATTAAATAAAAACATATATTAAATAAAAAATTAACTGAAAAATAAGTGACGAAGGAATGCAAAATCCAGGATTCGACAACCCAACCATCAAAAAGACAACATACAATAGCGGACTATACGTTAAAATGCGCGTTCCCGTGTCATGGGGTGCATTTCACGACGGGGGTGCATCATTTGACACATCGCCGGCAGATGCAGAGAGAAAGGGAGATCTCTTTTAAAATATATTGAAAGTTAGAAACGGAGATGGTCGGATAAAATGTGAAAGATAAGGTTTATGTAGCATTTCTTTATTGTCGAAATGATGACATTTATAACGGGATCAAATCAAAGTGAACGGCCTGCTGCTGCTGAAGGCATGGGGCAAGTGACTGGAACACGTTTTAAGAGTTATTACATCGTTTCAGATAATAATAATGATAATTAATTCTATTTCGAGGCGCCTTTCAAAGCACCCAAGGACACTTTACAATTCATAACATATTCTAAGGAAAGGTTTAAGACTGTTCACCAAAACATACCCATCTGTTATGGAAAAAGAAAGTATTCCAAAAGTAATCTGAATACTTTCTAAAGACACGTAACAGTATTCGGATTACTTTCAGAGCCATGTATTCAGGAACTAATTCCATTTACAAAGTAACCCTCCCAACCCTGCAAGTATGTGTAAATAGTATTTAAGACTTGAGTTAATGTACCGAGTTATTTTCCATAATTGTTTTTCCTGAAGATCGATGTTCAATGCAGGACATGCGGAGTATTAATACCTCACACGCATGAACTGAATACTTCTCCTATTACTGAGTTAAAGACTTGAATGCGTTTTTAAAGACATCGTCTGAGACTCAGGGTCTGATTGGAAAGCGTTGATTGGTCCTCAGCAGTTTTTCCTGGAAACTCATCTTTCCTAACAGACCATCAACGCACCGCCAGAGGTGAAGTCACTTTTATGGAAATGAGGAAGACGAGTGGAGGCAGGACGAAGGCCAAACCTCCACATCATCTGTGGGGATATTATTAGTCTGTAATCCCCATCATTATCATTATCAGAGGCACGCTCCACTGAGCTGTCCACAATGTGTTCCCTTTAAGTGGAGCTGCAAGAAAACACGTCAACTATTTTGATATCTGTCAAGAGTTAGTCATTTTTTAATTTCAAAATGTCTTTAGATGCTGTTCTCAGCCTCTCAAAGTTAGAGATGTTCTCTTTTTCTCTGTTCTTTATCATGCTAAGGTGAATATCTTTGCTTTCAGACTAACAAAACAAGACCATTTAAAGAATCACCGTGGACTTTGAGAAACATCTTCTGCTTTTTTCCAACATTTCTTTGACCAGAAGACTAGACATCTTGAAAACTCAGCGTCCACACGGCGGCGTGCGTTGAAGCTTGCCGACGGGCGTGTCTGAAACTCGACCAACAACCAATCACATGAAGCTCCCGCCCCGGACACACAAGCACGCAGTTTGATTGGCTAGAGCTTGTACTGGCATATGATTTGATTGGCTGACGCTTCCGCCGAAGCTTCACAAGTTGAACACTGCTCAACTTTTGAAGCGAGCAACGCGAGAAAGCGAAGCTCCCACAATGCAGTTCGGCAAAGCGTTATTACACTTTGATAACTATTTTGGTAATAAGTCATCTTTAGATTTGCTTTAATGTTCAAAAAGCTCTTTATCTTTCTCATCCTGCCTGTGCTGCAGCACCTCTTTTCACCCTCTGTCTGAAACCAGAGTCCAGTCTGCTCTGATTGGTTACTGGCCGGCTCTGTTGTGATTGGTCAACCTCTTAGAGATGTCCTGCCTCTTATCCTATCAGGTACAATGTGTTGGAGCGCTAGCCAATAGAAGCGCGTTGGTTACACACTGAAGTCACTATGCAAACCAAGGTGTCCAATGAAGGCGTTAAATACCCAACATTATAATGTGTGTGTTAGACAGAGTAATATACAATAGTCACTTGATGAGAGAGGTTAAAGTTTAAAGTGAAATAAATAACTTGTTTTTTCAGGTTAAGATGGTCACGACTAAAATCTGAGCAGAACTGTTTTTCTCCTCTAACAGCTGATGCACCGTGAGTCCTGAATGTGTGTCGCTTTGTTCCATCATCAGGTTAAACCGCGCCGCCCGTCCAGAGACAGGGTCGGTGATCCTGAGCGAGAGGAGGGTCTCTAAAGAGGGGTGATCAGGCGTGAGACGTCGGTCCGTCCGTCCGAGAGGACATGATCACTGGACGAGGACTCTCAGGTCAGATTCACTCATCAGACCTTTCGACCCACGGGCCTCGAGAAATCACTTTAACACAGGTTACTGTGAGGTTGTTTCGTGTGATCTTGTTCGAGCCATTTCCAAAAGATGGCACACAAATACTGACCTCAAATTAAATACAGAAACAAATGTAATGTGAAAGCTTACAGTATTTATGACATATTTGTATAAAAGTGTATTAGATGGAGAAATCACTTTAACACTGATTATATAAGGGTTGATTTTGCGTGACTTTTTATAACTTTTTTTCAAGCCACGTCCAAAAAGATAGCACAAAAATACAGAACATTTTTTAAAAGGTTGAAAGGATATTTCGGACTTCTTTTTATACCAAGTGTATTAATTGGAGAAATCACTTGAACACACATTACATAAGGTTGTTTTTGTATAACTTTTTCAAGCCATTTCCAAAAGATGGCACAAAAACTCAAATTAAAATAGAGAAACAAAATGTAAGGCGAAAGCTTATTTATGACTTCTTTTTACACCAAGTGTATTAATTGAGTTCTTTTAAATATAGTTCAACACACGAGCAAGTTGCAACTCAAAAGAAAGTACAGCAGGCGCAATTTAATTATACTTGCTATGACAGGGCATTGCAAAATAAAAATGTATTATCGCATTATACTACAGCTTTAAAACATAAATCCTTTTCTCTTGAATTATTGATGCCTCTGGGGTTCGGACTTCCCAAAAGAGTATGTGTGGCTCTTCTTATTGGGTTTCGAGTAAAGTATTGCAAGGATCACTTACTGTAGCATGCTTTCCGTATTGTACTTGGCGTTCCTAACATGCACATGTATCGATCCACACTTCAGTCAACGAAATGTGGCCGTCTTTCTGTTTCTTTTAAGAAGATTCCTTTTGGTTTTGTGGGTAAAAATCTCCCTCATTGTGGTTTAAAGCGACACTTGTTCTCTGATCAGAAGGGAAACCAAAACCAGTCAATCCTAACAACTATTGTGTGTTTCTCAAAGTCCAATATCTCTAGTTGTGCAGTCGAGCTGCGTTGTGATTTAAATATTATAAAAAGTGCATGAATTGCACCATCATACTGCCAAAAGTACTCTCGTCTATAGCCCCAAATCTGAATTAATCTTCGTGAAATTAGTCCCCACCAAATTTACTATGTCCTGCTTTTAGTTTGATTAAGCCTACATCCCATTAGCACCAATCTTCAAAGCCAACATGGAGTTTGTGAACAGACCTGGAAGCCACGAATGGGCCGTAACGAGTGCCTGAAAAGCTGAAGGCTATCACTATATTTCCTCCTCAGGCTTTCATGTCTTCAGTGAACCACAGGGGTCCTTAATCCAGGAAGAGTTAACCTCCTCTCTGCTCGGACAGACAAATGGACACCAATTAGGCAAAGGAAGGGACGGGGAGACACCCGGAGAGAGGAGGAGGAAAGGAAGCTGACGGAGGGGAGAAGACAGGAGGCAAAGGTCAGACTTAAAGTCGGATCAGGACAAAAAGAGAGAGAATCTTTGTTCCTGAAACTTTCAGAGTCTCTTTCCACAGTAGGGGGACACATGTTGATTGAGAAGAGACGTGGAGAAAGGGGGACACATGTTTGATGTAGAAGGACATGGAGAAGAAGGGGGACACATTGTGATGTAGAAGCACGACAGTGAAGAAGAGGGGACACATGTTGATGTAGAAGAGACATGAAGAAGAGGGGACACATGTTGATGTAGAAGAGACATGAAGAAGAGGGGACACATGTTGATGTAGAAGAGACATGGAGAGAGGGGACACAGTGTTGATGTAGAAGAGACATGAAGAAGAGGGACACATGTTGATGTAGAAGAGACATGAAGAAGAGGGGACACATGTTGATGTAGAAGAGACATGAGAAGAGGGACACATGTTGATGTAGGAAGAGACATGAAGAAGAGGGGACACATGTTGATGTAGAAGAGACATGAAGAAGAGGGACACATGTTGATGTAGAAGAGACATGAGAGAGGGACACATGTTGATGTAGAAGAGACATGAGAAGAGGGACACATGTTGATGTAGAAGAGACATGAAGAAGAGGGGACACATGTTGATGTAGAAGAGACATGAAGAAGAGGGGACACATGTTGATGTAGAAGAGACATGAAGAAGAGGGGACACATGTTGATGTAGGAGAGACATGGAGAAGAGGGGACACATGTTGATGTAGAAGAGACGTGAAGAAGAGGGGACACATGTTGATGTAGAAGAGACGTGAAGAAGAGGGGACACATGTTGATGTAGAAGAGACATGGAGAAGAGGGGACACATGTTGATGTAGAAGAGACATGGAGAAGAGGGGACACATGTTGATGTAGAAGAGACGTGAAGAAGAGGGGACACATGTTGATGTAGAAGAGACGTGAAGAAGAGGGGACACGTGTTGATGTAGAAGAGACGTGAAGAAGAGGGGACACGTGTTGATGTAGAAGAGACGTGAAGAAGAGGGGACACGTGTTGATGTAGAAGAGACGTGAAGAAGAGGGGACACGTGTTGATGTAGAAGAGACGTGAAGAAGAGGGGACACGTGTTGATGTAGAAGAGACATGAAGAAGAGGGGACACGTGTTGATGTAGAAGAGACATGATGAAGAGGGGACACGTGTTGATGTAGAAGAGACATGATGAAGAGGGGACACGTGTTGATGTAGAAGAGACATGAAGAAGAGGGGACACATGTTGATGTGGAAGAGACATGAAGAAGAGGGGACACATGTTGATGTAGAAGAGACATGGAGAAGAGGGGACACATGTTGATGTAGAAGAGAAATGAAGAAGAGGGGACACATGTTGATGTAGAAGAGACATGAAGAAGAGGGGACACATGTTGATGTAGAAGAGACATGAAGAAGAGGGGACACATGTTGATGTAGAAGAGACATGAAGAAGAGGGGACACATGTTGATGTAGAAGAGAAATGAAGAAGAGGGGACACATGTTGATGTAGAAGAGACATGGAGAAGAGGGGACACATGTTGATGTAGAAGAGACATGGAGAAGAGGGTACACATGTTGATGTAGAAGAGACATGAAGAAGAGGGGACACGTGTTGATGTAGAAGAGACATGAAGAAGAGGGGACACGTGTTGATGTAGAAGAGACATGAAGAAGAGGGGACACGTGTTGATGTAGGAGAGACATGAAGAAGAGGGGACACATGTTGATGTAGAAGAGACATGGAGAAGAGGGGACACATGTTGATGTAGAAGAGACATGGAGAAGAGGGGACACATGTTGATGTAGAAGAGACATGAAGAAGAGGGGACACATGTTGATGTAGAAGAGACGTGAGGAAGAGGGGACACATGTTGATGTAGAAGAGACGTGAGGAAGAGGGGACACATGTTGATGTAGAAGAGACGTGAGGAAGAGGGGACACATGTTGATGTAGAAGAGACGTGAGGAAGAGGGGACACATGTTGATGTAGAAGAGACTTTACTCCTGAATCTGTGATTGCAGAAGTCATACAGTTGAAGTTACTATAAGCCCCTGTGTTTCGTCAGTACCGTGGAGTTATTTAAAACATTTCTTTCCATAACAACTAGGGATGTCCCGATCACCTTTTTTTGCTCCCGATCCGATTCCGATCATTTGATTTTGACAATCTGCCGATACCGATTTTTCCCGATCCGATCTTTATGCAATGCATTAAGAGAAAAAAAAGGTAACGGATAACGGCTGGTCATCCAACGCGATGAGTTCAGCTATCTTGGCTGTTATCTGTGTTGGCCTTGTTGCACTGTTCTGGGGCAGTTTCTCTTTCCTTTTGAAAGTCTCTGAAAGTGTCAGTTGTTTCAGTGCCGTTACCTGAGTGGCCGCTGTGTACTCGCCGTGTTGTTGTTGGTGTTTGTTTCTCAGGTGGCGTATTAGATTGGTCGTGTTGAACGTAGCTCTGTTCTTTCCACCACGCGGAACCTCTGCCTTGCAAACATTGCATCTGGCTGTTACACTGCCTTCGCTTTCAATTTTATAATACTTCCAAACTCCTGACATTTTCTCTGTCCTGACATTTGACTCCCGAGTCACCAGCTGAACGTAGCCTCTCGTTAGCTTACTGCTACTATTAGACACTGCGCCCACTCTGTTGCCAGATTTCAGAGAAATAAGCAACCAGGTCTGAAAACAAGCCCAACAGAAGCAACACATACATGATGTTGTGTAATTTTAAACGAAAACTAAGTCCTCAGGATGACTTTAAGACGTGAACATGGTCATTTTTGTTTTGTAACATTAAATTAAAAAAAAATATTTTATAAATTTTTTTTTTTAAAAATCCCGATCCCCGATTTTTTTCTCCCGATCCCCGATCTTTTTTAAATCACGTGATCGGCTCCGATCCCCGATCACGTGATCGGATCGGGACATCTCTAATAACAACGTATCAAAATGTGTATACCCTGAGTTGTTCTTACACCACTGCACAATTATGAATGAAAGTCAGTTAAAAACTTTGATTTTCTTTTTTTCACATGATTGGTTTTTGCCCCAGGAATGCCACACTGCAGTCCCTCCAGTCCTGGAGCCGCTGTCAGGCGAGGAGCCGTCACCAGCTGAGGACCACGAGCAGGACTCCTTCAGACCTCTGATTGGCCAGCTGACGGACCAGTCATCCTGTCTTGCTGCTGACCACATGGACTCGGCCATGGAGCAGCTGGTAGGTCAACCATCGGCTCACTCTTCCATGATTGGTCAGCTACCTGGTCCGATCTCGACAAGCTTTGATCACGGCGGCTGGGACTCCACTCTGAGCCGGATGATTGGGCGACTGTCCCATCAGTCCAGCTCTCATTGGCTGAGTGGTGTGCAGAACGTTTATGCAGGTCAGCTGATGGGCCGTGTGCCTTTGGAGCAGTCGGCCGCGTGGTCGGAGGAGGGTCTGGAGGGGAGTGGAATGAGGCCGCTGGTCGGGGAACTGGACGAGTCAGCAGGCCGGCAGGGAGCCAGCTCAGGTAAAAGGAGAGACTTCATTATAAACAGACTCCAACCTTCCACTGGTTAACTTGAATCATTTCTTTACAACCATTTCTCTTTGCAGTCAGTGGCGGCCGGCCCATAGGGCATTACAAAAAATATATATATATTAGGGGTGTAACGGTACACGTACCCGTACCGAAATTATTCGGTACGGGCCCTTCGGTTCGGTACACGTGTGTACCGAACGAATATAACGTTAAACGTAAAAAATTGAGAACGTGAACAACTTCTTGGAAGTAATCTCAGGTGCTGCGTCGCAGCGTTCAGAGTAATTTGCTCCCATTGGGCTCAGCGCGTCATAGAGCGAGCAAGTCATTTCATTGGACGAGCTGGTCAGAGGCCTTTGATATCAACTAAAGTTGGTATTAAATGCTGAAAAATCCAAAGTAATGATATTTTCGAATGGCAAAAAGTTACCATCTGTTCTACCCAATATTTGTACTGCACAAGGGACTGACATTGAGAGGGTCACTACTTACAAATATCTGGGATTTCTTATTGAACAGAACTTGTCTTTCAAGTTACACACGGAAAATGTTGTTTCAAAGCTAAAAATAAAATTAGGTTTCTTTTACAGGAATAAATCCTGTTTCTCTTTTCAGACAAGGAAACATCTGATATCTGCAACGTTGTTACCTGTATTAGATGATGGTGACCTGCTATACATGAATGCCTCTGACCAATGCCTAAAGAGCTTGGATACTGTGTACCATTGTGCCTTACGATTTATCACTGGATGTGGATATCGAGTACACCATTGCACTTTATATGCTGCTGCTAATTGGCCATCTTTGTCTGCTCGCAGACTTTCCCATTGGTTGGGTTTTATTTATAAATCTCTGCTTGGGTTGGTTCCCTCCTACATTTGCACATATATGTGTCAAAGAGAAAGTCCATATGGCCTGCGCTCCCAAGATGTGATTCAGATGCTGGTTCCTACAGTGAGAACAAAACTGGGAAAAACAGCTTTTAGATATGCTGCCCCCACAGCTTGGAACAATGTACAGAAGGAGCTGAAACTCTCAGATTTAGTCACTATGGGGAATTCAGGTCCATCTTAAAGGACAGAGAACACGACACCATTGGTCGATGTGAGTGCTCGTATATCCTGAAATCGTTTTAAATGTTGCCAGTTTTTGAACGATTTTAATAGTTTGTTTTACTTCGCATATTGACTGGCTAATGTGCCATTTGATTTGTGTTTTACAGCTGTATTTGTCTGCCTTTCATGTCTGTGTTTTATATGTTGTAACTTTGTACATGCTGCCCTTCTTGGCCAGGTCGCTCTTGGAAAAGAGATTTTAATCTCAATGAGTTTTTTTACCTGGTTAAATAAAGGATATATATATAGGAATGCGTTCAAATGTAGTTAGTAATTTGAGGAACTGTCGAAATGGCGAACGCAGATAAAGTTGAGCTCGAAAATCCTCCAGCATCATTGAAGTCTCAGGTTTGGGAACATTTTCATTTCGCAGTTACGAACAAGGATGACTGACAAAGACTGGTGGACCGACCCAAAGCTGTTTGTCGGCATTGTTCAACTAACATTGGTTACGCGGCTGGCAATACATCAAAAGGCATCACCCGAACGTGAATATAACCGGTACCAAAAGACTGAAGTGCAAACCCAACTCCCGCTAGCATTTGAGCCTCCACCACTCGAACAAGTTCAGACCGAGCCAAAGCTATTACAAACGCCAAATATCCTTATGTTGCCATGTTAGCAAAGCGCTACCTGGCTGTATCTGCTACCTCTGTCCCTAGCGAGAGGGTGTTCTCCACAGCAGGAGACATTGCTAGTGCCAGCAGATCTGCCCTTTCAGCAGCCATGTGGACAAGTTCATCTTTCTTTAAACAACATGAAAATACAATGACAAGCAAGTCCTAATGTCAAGCTGGCTGTTTAGGTACTAGTACAGTACAGTTCAGATACAGATTATTTCAGTTAATCGAAATGCTGCACCTTAATGTTTATTTTATTATATTTTATATTTATTTGAGTGAATATTCAGTTTAATAATAATAATTAAAAACCCAAAACTAATAGTTTGTTTTGTGAGTACTTGTACAGTAAAGTTCAAATACAGATTATTTCAGTTCATCAAAATGCTGCACCTTAATGTTTATTTTATTATATTTTGTATTTATTTGAGTGAATACATTATTCACAGTTTAATAATAATTAAAAAAAAATATGTTATGTTTTGTGATAATTTTTTCTGCTGTACCGAAAACGTACCGAACCGAACCGTGACCTAAAAACCGAGGTACGTACCGAACCGAAATGTTTGTGAACCGTTACACCCCTAATATATATATATTTTAAAAATATATTTTCCATTTTTATTTTTAATAAACAAGGTAAATATTATATAAAATGTACAATACAATACAATCTACAATAAAATCTTGTTTAAAATTGTGTTACGATGTCTAAAGTTACTGATAAGTCACATGTTTCCTGTCTGGCCTTGCCCTTGTATCATTACCCTCTCTCGTCTGGGCGCTATGCACAGCGCCCAGACGAGAGTGCAGCAGAAGCCAGCTGTTGCTATCTTTAAACTATGCCGCCGAAACATAATTTCAGCCAATCAGCGTCGTCAGATCTGATGGTCACAGGGCGCCTACGTCAGCGCCCGGTGCAGTCTGTGAGTTGTTTGGACTCGTATCCAAGGAGACAAAACAGGAAGCTGTCATACACTCTGGAAGCTATCATTAGCAGCTCCGAAAACTCCGTTTTTGACATAAAAATGGAATTATGGATTATCAATATTTTTTTCAAAGTGACAGACGCATTGGATTAACCTATGGATTAACATCCAGCCGCGTTTCTCGTTTTTGATCAGATAACAGCAAAAGGTGAGCATATCTCCGTGTTTTGCTACCTAAAGCTACGTCGTGTGATGTCTGTATTTGCTTCCCCTGTCGCGAGTTCTGATTGCTCAGTGCTGACCGCTCAGTGATGACCGCCCAGTGGTGACCGCCCAGTGATGACCGCCCAGTGCTGACCGCTCAGTGATGACACTTATATTTCTAGAATCTCAGTTTGTTAGTTAAACTTGTTTGTGCATATCCGATAAGTATATCAATTGATTTATACCTAAAGTGCGTTAGCATTTTTTCGCTCAGGGCTCATTGAGACGCTTCTTGTGAGTCTTGTGTTTTGTTTTGGTAAACATGGATGGTTCATATCATCAGTTAGCTGAGTTTTAAGAAGCCCTGAGACACAGTTTCGTGAGGAAAAAAACGGGGGGGAAAAGCCCCTTAACAGGTTAAATGGGAATTAAATCATTTTAAGTAATTTTGAGTGTTCCCAAAGCCCCGGTGTTCTGCAGTTTGTGTGGGCCTACTGTACAGTTGCACAGTTTATACTGTAGAAACTATGTCCAGGACAAGGTGTTTGGAAGTTTTAGAAGATTCATAGCTAACCACACTGAAGATTATGGAGGTGTTGATCAGTCTTCTCATATTTGTAAGCCTCAATTTGTCCTTTGTCCCCCCCCCCCCCTTTAATATCACCAAAAGTCATGATTTTTCTTTCTCAATTTTTTTTAGCGGGGGAGCATCCCCCCGGACCCCCCTAGTATTGTTTGGTCACCATTTCCACAGCCCCACCTAAAATATTTTCCACCAGCCGTCACTGTTTGCAGTTATTGTAGAAGCACTGTTCCATGTTTAAACGTGTGCTGATGGCAGTCTGTATGTTTGTTGGCACTCAAACATCTATTCACACAGCTCTTTAGGATGAAATGCAGTTGAGTCCAAATAAAGTGAATTGCTCTAAACCGGGTTATAGCAGCATGAAGTGATCACAATCAGAAAATACATTGATGTTCAAAAGTTTGGAATCTCTTTACACTTTTTCTCGTTTTATTCATTACATTTGAACAGAGATAACATCATTGATTTTCTTAAGAGGAGAATAAAATGATTACATCTTTGATCTTAGATGATTTCCCCACAGTGTGACATGAATTGTTAGTGACTAGCTATCAATATTAAATCACTAAGTTTAGATTGGACTCTAAATATTGAGTTTCTCTTAGAGCCCTCTGCACTCAGTGTTGGCTTTAAACGGTGATCTGTCAGTCACATGTCCAGCTGATATTCACACAGTGCGTCCACTAACATTCTGTTTCTGTTGAAGTTTAAAGAACAGCTTTGCTAGAGCAGTTCAGTCCAGCTTGTTAGAGGTATTAATATTGTACACTTGACACTGGACCAGAAAGCTTTTGTCATTTAAATCGGCACACATGTTGATGCTAAGCTAACAGCTTCTCTCGCCAATGACTGCTGATTTCTTCTGTTCTTATTGAACTGTTGCTCAGTTACTCTGCCCGTTACACTGTCAGTCTGGATGTCTTTAAAGAGGACTTTCTACAAGCTTAATGCATGAACGGTCATTCAGAAGTATAGAGTCGTCCTCTCATCTGACTGAAGCTCTGGTGGCAGCCGGAGATTACAAAGTGTTTTAATGCACTGTTTGTCTGCTTATCCACTTTCTCAAAGTAGGAGAAGAGGTTTAGAGCGTTCATCATCTCATCTGATGTTTTGCAGATGAACGAACCCACGCTGATCTTGGTGTCTCAACTGAGGCCAGTGTGCCGCCGTCTTACCCAGTGTTTCCTCCTGAAGCCTGGCCCCACAGCGCCTCTCCCCCAGGTGTGAGTCCACTGCAGCAGAGCCTGCTCATACAGGCAGCATCACCACCAGACCGGGGTCCAGAGAGGACTGAAGGTGAGCTTTCCACCATTCAAGTCATTACAGCCAATTCTAAAATGACCTTATGATGGTTATATCAAGGGGAGTATATTACAACCATGCACAATATGTCACTTCAGCCGAGTTGAAGTTTGATTTAGGAAACTAAATGTGTCAGCCTTCTTATATTTGCATGACTTGTCTTACCCAGTAAGAAACTATGTGCTTCATCTTCATGTTTATCCCCATCTCGTTCAGACTCATTCCACCCGCTACTGGCGGAGGTCCCCCACAACGAGACAGCAGACCCCTCCATGACCTTTCACCTACCTGACCACCATGTGCCTAGCTGTACTGAAGGACGGCCACACAGCAGGGGGGAGGAGTCTGAAGCCAGCTCTGAGCCGTCCCCTGAGCGCCTCCGAGCAGAGCAGCCGGCCAGCTGCAGGGCCGCCCCCCCCCTGCATGGATCCTTCTCTCAGCTCATCACTTCCCAGTGCCACCCCCCTGAATCTGAGGAGGAGCTGACTGCTTTAGCCATTTGTGATGATTCACTTACTGTGGGCGAAGCAGATAAAGGCAGAGACTCCATTTCTGTTAGGGGTGGAGATTCAGTCCCACTCAGTGACCTCTCTGAGGGGATATCGGTAAGATTGTGTTTTTCACCTTGATAAACTTTGAAAGAGCGTTGTCTTTTAGAAATGCACTGACTATTACAATGCCCCAAAAGGAAACACTAACTTGTCAAAGTTCCCAGTGCAATTTGGGTTTTGATATGTACATCTGATCACCACTGGCACAGGGCACTGCAGAAATCAGCTCAAGGCTCAAAACAAGCCTTTCCAGACAGAGCATCTGCATTTTATTTCCATACCTGATATATTATGATTCAATAAAGTTAGACACAAAACGAGATGAATAAATAATTGTTATGTTATCGTGTGTGTGTGTGTGTGTGTGTGTGTGTGTGTGTGTGTGTGTGTGTGTGTGTGTGTGTGTGTGTGTGTGCGCGTGCACGTGTGCGTGTGTAGGACGCTGCCAGAGAGAAGGGCATCCTGGAGCAGTCAGAAATAACACTTGTGAGCCTGGCAGACACCACACTGCAGGACCACGACACCACTGAGGAGGACCCCCATCCAGGGGGAGGGACAGAGGGGGGGGAGGAAGGCCAGCCCACAGAGGTGACTGTCTGTACATGTTTTAGACTACTTGACTTCAGCGGAAGGCTTCCCTGTGATCTCTAAACACAAACCATGTCTTCTGCAGGGGCCGCGGTCCACGTTGTCCCTGAATGGCCCTCCAGAGGACAACAACCAAACACACCCAGGTAACCGCAGCACTTACAGACTGAACAGACTGAGATAATAAACTGTTGGTAGTGCTGCTTGTGGGGAGTTTTGCTTTGGACTTAAATATGGATATGATCATGAATAAAAAAGTTATAGTAATTGACATACAACACAGATGTATTCCCTTTTTCAGTCAGAACATTGTGAACTTGAGAACCCTTCCCTCCCTAGACTCTCAGTGTGGTCCTGGCAGGGGCGTGGCGGAGGTCCAGCAGCAGAGGCTCAGAGCCCTGCAGCAGAGATCCTCCCTCAGAGTGGAGGAGATCAAGACCAGAAGGGCTCTAGCCAAGGTGAAACCTGAGATCCAAGGTCCATCTGAAGCCAGAGAGAAGTCTGCAGGAAAAGCATCTCCACCAGGCAGCTGTAAGGCAAACAGGAAGTACCTCAACGAACCTCAACAAAGGCCTAATGCCCAGGTGAAGGCTGAGCTGCATCCAACTACTGAGGAGTGGGATATCATCACGCAGAAAAAGACCCTGCATCCCCCTCCAGGTATATTAACCTAATACAGTATCATACTATTTGACACTTTGGGTCGTATCACATTGATGTACGAGCACCGCCTAAAAGACCAAGTATACCTTGGTGGGGTATCTTAGCAATCACACATTTTGTGTCTCCTTTGTGACATAAAAACAGCTAGTCCAGAAGTCATTCATATTCCAAACTTCAAGGTTTCTGATCTGGTGATCTAAATCAGTTGTAAGATATTAGTTCTGAGCCAGAAAAACAACTAATGGGTCAAACTGATACAAATACTTTGACCTCTAAATCAAGTTGTGTTCATAGAAATGGTATCACTCGAATGTGCACTTCTGACCTTTTTGGAATGAAAGCAGCGGGGAGATAGATGGGGTTTGGTAAGGATTTTCTTTAAAAAATGAAAGCTAGAATAAAAACATCAGAAGTGTTCTCTGTTCTGTAATATGTACAAATACCCAGTCACTCGGAGAACATCAGATTGAGTTCTGCTCTTTATTGAATGCATGAGAAAACGTTTACAATGAAAGAGATTGTACAATGGCTCACGTGCACAATGGCTCACGTGCACCTATTAGGTACAGCACAGAATAAGGTTACAGGAGTTTCCCTGTTTTCTGATACCAATTATACGTCTGTAGCCTAAATCCTTCATTAGGTTACTTTAAAATATATATTGGTATGTATTGGTCTTACGTTAACAGAACCGTGTTGAAATAGGAGTATGACTACCTGTTAACTTTCAAATGATTGTCAGCCATCAGTGGACATCAACATCCTGTGCCATGTCTTTGTCCCCTCAGTGGGGGGTCCCAGGCTGGACCTGGAGGACGAGGTGAAGGACGTCACACCAGAGCAAAGGAAACGGGAAGCTTCTGTAATGCACAGCAGAACTCAGAGGTACATGAAGGTTTAATAGTTCTACTTCTATCTTCACCAAAACTTCTCACTGTTAACGCCCAACAGCTGATGTTAGAACACTCGTTCACTTGTGTGGCCGTTGCAGAGCTCCACTATGAAAGTCAGGAATGGACCACGATAGACGTTTATTTTTGGGGGCTGTTTTCTTTTAGCATTATTCAGTAGAAGACGGACAGTAAAAGCAGCAAAGGGCCACTACTCATTGGCTCATGTCAGGTGCAACATGCTGCCACTATTTGGGTTCCTCAGGCCGACATGGTGATTATTGTGCCGCAGCCAATGAAGCAGGTGCTTTATGACAAGATCCAGATTTGCTCTTACAACTATGCTGTGAAGGGAATTCAGAGCAATTGATTAAAAACACGATGATGATGATGATGATGATGATGATGATGATGATGATGATGATGATGATGCAGCAGCATGCCACCGTCAGTTCTGCTGAACTCAGGTCTGAATATTAACTGACTCTAAGGCTGGCCATAAGCATGTCTGCCCTCCAGGAAGGCACCAGGCGCTAGTTTAAGATTAACATGTACAGGTGCATCTCAATAAATTAGAATATCGTGGAAAAGTTCATTTATTTCATTAATTCAATTAAAAAAGTGAAACTCATATATTATATGGATTCATTACACACAAAGTGAAATATTTCAAGCCTTTATTTGTTTTAATCTTGATGATTACGGCTTACAGCTAATGAAAACCCAACAATCCGTATCTAAATTAAAAAATGACCAACACAAAAAAAAGGATTTTTAATGCGGAAATGTCGGCCTTCTGAAAAGTATGTTCATGTGTTTGCACTCAGTACTTGGTTGGGCCTCCTTTTGCATGAATGACTGCATGAATGTGGCGTGGCATGGAGGCGATCAGCCTGTGGCTCTGCTGAGGGGTGATGGAAGCCCAGGTTGCTTCAGCGGCCTTCAGCTGGTCTGCATTGTTGGCTCTCGTGTCTCTCATCTTCCTCTTGACAATACCCCATAGATTCTCTTTGCAGTGGTTCCCAAACGGCGTGCGTGGGATTTTGTGACAACAATACGTTATTATTGCAATAGAAAACTACACAAAAATAATTATTTTTTAATTTACTATATCAGTACTTTGTAGGTTTATATGTACGTAATCTGCGCGACTTGCGCGTCCACATCTCCACGTGCAGTGCTGCATAAACACGGCTGAGTCAGCGATAACTTTCGAGGGGTGGAGGTATGCCCATTACGGGGGTAGCAGTTCCAGCAGAGAGCCCCAAACTTTCTTTTCCCTGGCGACATCAACCAGCTCTGACTGGGGGTCCCAAGGCGCTCCCAGGCCAGCGAAAAGATATAATCCCTCCACCTGGTCCTAGGTCTACCCCTTGGTCTCTTCCCAGCTGGACGTGCCTGGAACACCTCCCTAGGGAGGCGCCCAGGTGGCATCCTAACTAGGTGCCCGAACCACCTCAACTGGCTCCTTTCGACGCGAAGGAGGAGCGGCTCAACTCCGAGTCCCTCCCTGATGACTGAACTTCTCACCTTATCCCTAAGGGAGACGCCAGCCACCCTGCGGAGGAAACCCATCTCGGCCGCTTGTATCCGCAATCTCGTTCTTTCGGTCATGACCCGTCCTTCATGACCATAGGTGAGGGTAGGAACGAAAATGGCCCGGTAGACAGAGAGCTTTGCCTTCTGGCTCAGCTCCCTTTTCGTCACAACGGTGCGGTAAAGCGACTGCTCCGATTCTCCGGCCCATCTCACGCTCCATTGTTCCCTCACTCGAGAACAAGACCCCGAGATACTTGAACTCCTTCACTTGGGGTAAGGACTCATTCCCTACTTGGAGTGGACAGTCCATCGGTTTCCTGCTGAGAACCATGGCCTCAGATTTGGAGGTGCTGATCCTCATCCCAGCCGCTTCACACTCGGTTGAGAAACGATCCAGTGAGTGCTGAAGGTCTCAGACCGATGAAGCCATCAGAACCACATCATCTGCAAAAAGCAGTGGTGCAATCCTTAGTCCACCGAACTGCAGACCCCCTCCCCCACGACTACGCCTCGAAATCCGATCCTTGTATATTACAAACAGGATTGGTGACAAAGCGCAGCCCTGGCGGAGGCCAACCCTCACCGGAAATGGGTCCGACTTACTGCCGAGGTCCCGGACACAGCTCTCGCTTTGGGAGTACAGAGATTGGATGGCCCTGAGTAGAGACCCCCTCACCCCATACTCCCGCAGCACCTCCCACAGTAACTCCCTGGGAACTCGGTCATACGCCTTCTCCAAGTCTACAAAACACATGTAGACCGGATAAGCGTACTCCCAGGCCCCCTCCAGGATCCTTGCGAGAGTAAAAAGCTGATCCGTCGTTCCACGACCAGGACGGAATCCGCATTATTCCTCCTCAATCTGAGGTTCGACAATCGGCCTGACCCTCCTTTCGAGTACCTTGGAGTAAACTTTCCCGGGGAGGCTGAGTAGTGTGATGCCTCTGTAATTGGCACACACCCTCTGATCCCCCTTTTTAAAAAGGGGAACCACCACCCCGGTCTGCCACTCCTTCGGTACTGTTTCCGACTTCCATGCAATGTTGACGAGACGTGTCAACCATGACAGTCCCTCAACACCCAGAGCCTTCAGCATTTCTGGGCGGATCTCATCCACCCCCGGGGCTTTACCACAGTGACCTCCCCCCGGGAGATTGGTGTTGATCCCCCATCAACATAGAGGGCGGAGTTGTCGGGTTCAGGAGTTCCTCACAGTGTTCCTTCCAACGCCCCAACACTCCATCAGTTGAGGTCAACAACGTCCCATCCTTACTGTACACAGCTTGGATGGTTCCCTGCTTCCCCCTCCTGAGGTGTCGGACAGTTTTCCAGAACAACTTTGGTGCCGCCCGAAAGTCCTTCTCCGAACTTCTCCCACACCCGCTGCTTTGCCTCGGCCACGGATGAGGCTGCTGCCCTTTGGGCCTATCGGTACCTGCTTCGGGAGTCCCCCGGGATAACAAATCCCTGAAGGCCTCCTTCTTCAGTCGGACGGCTTCCCTGACCACCAGGAGGTTCGAGGGTTACCGCCCCTTGAGGCACCTAGGACCTTGAGACCAAAGCTCCCCGCCGCGGCTTCGGCAATAGAGGCTTTGAACACCGACCACTCTGGTTCATGTCCCCAACCTCCACAGGAATGCCCGAAAAGCTCCGCCGGAGGTGTGAGTTGAAGGGCTCCTGAACTTGGGCCTCCTCCAGACGTTCCCAGTTCACCCGAACTACACGTTTGGGCTTACCAGGTCTATCCAGAGGCTTCCCCCGCCACTCGACCCAACTCACCACCAGATGGTGATCAGTTGACAACTCCGCCCCTCTCTTTACCCGAGTGTCCAAAACATACGGCCTCAGGTCGGATGATACGATAACGAAATCGATCATGGACCTTCTGCCTAGGGTGCTCTGGTACCACGTACACTTATGAGCATCCTTATGTTCGAACATGGTGTTTGTTATGGCCAATCCATGACTAGCACAGAAGTCCAGTAACAAACCACCACTCTGGTTCAGATCAGGGGGGCCGTTCCTCCCAAACACGCCCCTCCAAGTGTCTCCATCATTGCCCACATGTGCGTTGAAGTCTCCCAGCAAGACTAAAGAGTCCCCTTCAGGAGCCCCATACAGGACTCTTTCCAGGGTCTCCAGCCGCCTGCTGGTAAGGAAAGTTATTGCCACTCACGCATGCGCAGTTCGTACGTGCTCGGCGAGTAAAGTAACGAGTTACTTTATGTAGATAGTAACGTAGTAGTGTAATATATTACATTTTTTTAGTAACGTTCTCTACTCTGATTTACATGAAGAACAACAGGAGGTCACGGCTCTCTGTTGAACAGGACTTGCGAGTGGCCCTCTCCTCAGTGCCACCAAGGATTAAAAAAATCTGTGCGCCCCGACAGGCACATGTATCTCACTAATTTGTAAGTCGGCAAAAATATTTACAATAGCACATGTTTCAATGCTGATTGCTGAAATGTTACATTTATAATTTGTAGTTCAGGACCATGGACAATGCAGCTTCCTTGCATTGACAGTTCTCTGTGCTGAATTTCCTTTGCCTCATTTTTAATGTTGTGACCTGTCTGGTTTAAATGAGTGTGTTGCTGCTTTGATGAAGCCTAATTTGATAAAGTTTCAAATTAATTTCTGAAATATTTCGTTAATAAATATTTCATGAGTAATATAGTTGTCTTTGTCACATTTTATTTGGCATTAGTAAATAATTATGCACATTTACAGATATTTTACATGATATGAGTGATAACACGTCAGGGTTCCCACGGTACCTGGAAAACATGGAATTAATTTTTTCATTTTCCAGGTATGGAGAAGTCATGGAAACTGAGCAAAAGTGAACACTTACATGGAAATAGAAACGGTTGTCCTGGAAATTGTTATTGGATGAGGTGTAAAATAGTAATAAAATGAAACTATTGAGCACAGAATTAAGATGAGTTTATAAAAACCCTTTACATGTGAACAGCTTTTACTGTAGATAGAAATGGATGATCCCATGTTGTAATGTAGAGCATCCTATATGGCATATTGGATGTTGGAATTTGATGCAGGCAACTTGGTGATATGGACTTTAAAGTATAGTTTCGGATTGGTGGACTTCAGGAATAATAACGTTACTCGCGATCTCAATAGAAGGGTCAAATACATGCATTTCCCAGCCAACACGGGAGCCTTGACATCTACAGTGAAACTTCTTATGCAAGTTTATCCTCAAATGTAAGTAGCTGTGTTTAACTGTGGTAAACTTGGGTTTATCAACGTTAGTTAGTAAGCAGTGCAATCTTGCTAACTAGCTAGCAGTTTGAGTTTGTTTTGAATTTGGATTTGTTAATGATGGTTAGCAAGCACATGGAGTGCAATCTTGCTAGCCAACATTCAGTTTGCTAACTAATTAGCTAGTGTTGGCTAGCTTGCATTGCTAGCTAACTACCAATACATTTTCACATTAGGCTGTGACATTACTTCTATACTAGTTGACATGAATAGTCTAGTCTTGATACATTTTGTAACATTCATTCTTATATCTACTTTTAGCTATTTTGTGATTCTTAAAAAAAATCACACTAGTAAATAGGAACATTTGGGGTGAGACATTTTTGAAAAATGATTGATCATGCCTAGACTGATTCTATACATCTATACTGTTAAGCTAAGCTTACTAGAGGGGTTGCTGTACTGAGGAACCACAGGGGAACCAGCCTTATGTTTTCCCTTTTAGGTTCATTAGTAAGACTCATCATCTCAAATGTGTGATGCATTACGGAGTGAGTGACAATGACACGCGGCAGATTCAAGTCACATTGGAAAGATGACTCTAAATACAAGGACTGGATTGGAGAGGTACCAGGAGGAGATGTCCACAAGGCTTATTGCAAGTTTGCCGCAAGTCATTTGACATCAGCAATATGGGGGTCGCTTCCCTCAAGAGCCATTCAAAAGGACAAACCCACACCAAGTTAGCTGGACAGCTAAATAATGAAAGAAGAATGACAGATTTCTTGACTACAAAAACAGGAGAGGGAAGAAGCGGCCCAACAAGCCAGGATATCGAAAGTGACAGTCAGGTGCCCAGTACCAGCAGTGAACAGCCTACGGAAAAAAGCTCTGGAGCTCAGGGGAAAGCCAAGCTGTATCTGAAGCAGAGATTCGCTGGGTCATGAAGATGGTCAGGTCACACTCCACAAGCTTCAGGGGCCTATAGATCATCACTTAATATGGTACCTGGAAAATCAGGAGGTAGCATGGAATTTTTTTTCAAGGCAAGCGTGGGAACCCTGCACGTGTTTATAAGGGCTATTTTGCACAATAGGTGTGCCTTGAGATGTGTACTTGTCCTTTGGTGCCTTGGGCACAACAAGTTTGGGAACCACTGCTCTATAGGGTTCAGGTCAGGCCAGTTTTCTGGCCAATCAAGCGCAGTAATTCCATGGTCACTAAACCAGGTCTTAGTACTGTTGGCAGTGTGGGCGGGTGCCAAGTCCTGCTGGAAAATGAAATCAGCATCTCCATAAAGCTCGTCAGAAGCATGAAGTGCTCCAAGATGTCCTGGTAGACGGTTGCGTTAACTTTGGACTTGAGAGAACACAGTGGACCAACAGCAGCAGATGACATGGCTCCCCAAACATTCACCGACTGTGGAGACTTCACACTGGACTTCAAGCAACTTGGATTGTGTGCCTCTCCACTCCAGAAGCTTGATCTCCAAATGAAATGCAAAATGTACTTCCATCTGAAAAGAGGACTTTGGACCACTGAGCAACAGACCATTTATTTTTCTCCTTAGCCCAGGTAAGGAGCTGCTGACGCTGTCTCTGGTTCAGGAGTGGCTTGACACGAGGAATGCGACTGTTGTAGCCCATGTCCTGGATACGTCTGTGTGTGGTGGCCCCTGATGCACTGACTGCAGCCTCAGTCCACTCCTTGTGAAGAGGAGTTTTCATTAGCTGTAAGCCGTAATCAAAGATTAAAACAAATAAAGCCTTGAACTATTTCACTTTGTGTGTAATGAATCAATATAATATGAGTTTCACTTTTTGAATTGAATTAATGAAATAAATTAACTTTTCCACGATATTCTAATTTATTGAGATGCACCTGTACATGTTGGCTTTCTCTTGTGTAACTAATGGAGAAAACAGATGTGTGATCAGAAGGATATGAAATAAATGCTCAAACTGCTTATCATACACCCAAGCCTGTTTTCTCTAACAGCCGAAAGAGACTTAAACAAATCTAAAATGTGATAAGTTCATTAAAGCCAACCCATTGATGTGTGTGTGGTCCATGGTGTTTGCAGGCTGTACGAGCAGCTGGAGGAGGTGACGCATCAGAAAGCCCTCCGGAACAGACAGGAGGCGTATGCAACAAACCGACTGAAGGCCAAGGAGTTCCACAAGGTAAAGCACTTTCAAGAGACAAGGTGATCCTCCAAAGTTTGTTTTTATTTGCCTGAATTGTGAGTAAAGTATTTTTCTACTATCTTTTCACAGAAAACCTTAGAGAAACTTCGTGCCAAGAAGACTCTGTGATGACTTTGAATGTATACTTAGTTCCATGGTGTACATTTAAATTATTTTAAAAGTATTTTCAATAAAGCATTTTAATTTATTTGAATCTCCTTTTCGCCATTGTGTTAAATATTTCAGGAAATACAAGGTGGATGTTAAAAGAATCCGTCAACACTACCCTGCAGATGAGTTGAAAAAACATTCATGAAGTCAATTAGAGAATTACAAAACTGGCTGTTACTATTAAACAGCGAGGGACGATCTTACACGTAACAGTTTAAGGTTTCACACATTATGACTTTCTAGTTGTTAAGTTTGAATACAAAGAATAGTATCCCATTATCCAAATGCTGTTTCAAAGGTTTTTACAGAAACACTAATGCAGAACTTTGGAAACGAAGGCCTCAAACTGTGGGTTTAATCCTGTCTCATTACAGCGCCCTCTAATGGTCTGAGTGGATGCGGCTGGGAACACTCGAGGGTCCTCTGCCCACAGAAAGGCCACAGTGGAGGTGTGAAACGACAGCGTTCGGGTTATGAATAGTGTCTTCATGAGGTTTAGAGTTTAGAGAAAGCTATTGTCTTAGGACTCTTCTTCTCCATGGAGGCCTGAGCGGACTTCATCACATCTTCAGTCTGAAGCATGCTCATGTTCCAGTTGGCCTGGGAAAGAAAGAACAAGGTGTTTATTAAGATAAAGGCTGATCCGTGGTCTGATGTGAGAAAACTCCTCCAATAGTTTCTTATTTTTAAAGTGTGCTCTGACCATGTAGTCCAGCCCCTCGGCCACACTGTGGTCTCTGGAGTAGATGAGGTTGATCTTGGTGCCCTGCACAGCCACAGGGCTGCGGCCGGCGATCTCCCCCGCCATCTGCAGAGCTCCGGCCATCATCGCCTCCTTATCTGCAAACACTCGGCTGGAGGAAGCACGAGGGAAAGTGTTCAGACTGATTGCTTAACAAACAGGTAAACGTTTCTCTTTGAAATGGAGGGGCTCTTGTTATTTTAAAGTGTATATTAACAATAAGGTGGCTAAAACATTGAGAACACCAATTAGTTGTGCAGCTACTCTAGCCTATAGCCCCTATTGTTTTTTGCAGCAGGGGTCTGTAATATAAAGTAGGTCTAATTCGGGGGGGGGGTCTTAATAAGCTACAAGATTCAATAGATTAAAAAGTGGGACTTCGCCTGAACGTTCCTGATTTGACACTGGTAAAACTAAAACGTCTGCATGTGATCCATAAAAAGTCTGTTAGCTACTCGTCTAAAACATTTGTAAGTTAAAGGTTGATGCAGCCGATCGCTTTTTGACCAGGAGAAAAGGCCTAAACACACAACACTGACCAAATGAACTAAAAACAGCCTGACCTGGTGACACAGGTGTGAAAGTGTATGGTCTGTAGAGAGTGCTTACCTGACCAGGCCGCTGCTCTTGGCTTCATCAGCGAACATCTTCCTGGCAGTCAGAGCCAGCTCGTTCACCAGGCTGCAGGAACACACAGATACATAGCATGTATGTATAGAGAGCAGCATGCCTTTTCTAAAACCAACTGATTTCAATCAGACTGGGAAACATCTTCAGCAGCAGTTAAAACAAGGCCTCGCACATAATGGGAGAAATAAGAGTAGAAAAACTATAAACATCTCAAAATATGAAATAAAACGGAACTAAAAAAGGTAAATATAATAATAATAACTTCATTTGTATAGCACCTTTCATACAGGGGATTGCAGTTCAACGTGCTTTACATCAGTACAAAATAAGACATAAAATCAGTGTAAAACAAGCAGCAAGAGCAAAGCATAAAGTGGGATAAAATACTTAAAAATAAAAAAAAGGGGAATAAAACAGAGAAATAGTGCAATGTCAATCACAGAGAATAGTGCAGTATAATAGTGTAAAATCAGTCAAATGCTTTGGTAAAGAGAGCCTTTTAAAAATGCCTAATGTATTGGCTTCCCTAATATTGTTGGGTAACGTGTTCCACAGTTTTGGGGCGTAGTTTACAAAGGCTGCATCACCGATCTTCTTATGACTCTTTCTGGTGACCTCTAATAGACCTGCGTCTCATGATCTGGTGGGTGTGTAGTTCATTAGAGAGTCAGCCATGTAGCTGGGTCCTTGTCCATTTAGAGCTTTGTATGTGAGGAGCAGCACCTTAAAATCAGTTCTGAAGGTTACAGGAAGCCGGGGTAGAGTAGCTAAGACGGGACTAACGTGTTCCCTCCTTTTGGTATTCGTTAGCAGTCTAGCTGCAGAGTTTTGAATGAGCTGGAGTCTTCCAATAGCTTTCTTGGGGAGACCAGTGAATAGTGCATTGCAGTGTCTAGATATAAAAGCATGAATTAGCTTCTCTGCATCATTGTGATTTATGAATGGTCTTACCGTCGCTATGTTTCTGAGATGAAAGAAAGCTATTTTGGTCACTTTGTTTAAATGGGCGTTGAAGTTCAAATCTGAGTCCAGGATGACACCGAGACTTGTCACCTCCGGTTTAATCCAAGTGGTTAAACTTCCTAGATTATTTGTTAGCATCTCTCTTTTTGATTTGGGGCCGACAAGTAGGACTTCAGTTTTGTCCTCCTTCAATTTAAGAAAGTTATCGTTCATCCATTAGTTTATTGCCGTCAGGCAGTTGGTAATGGAGTTTATGGCTGTCACATCATTTGGTTCAGCCGATATGTACAATTGTGTATCATCCGCATGGCTGTGGAAATCTATACCATACTCTCTGATGATGTCGCCGAGCGGTAACACATAGAGAGAAAAGAGTAATGGGCCTAAGCAGCTCCCTTGTGCAACCCCGTAGCAGCTCTCATGTTTCTCTGATGTATGGCCTCCTGGACTAATATAGAACATCCTTCCTCTGATATATGTTTTGATCCAGTTCAACACGCAACCAGAGAAACCAATAAGCTTTTCAAGTCCATTTATTAGGATGTTGTGATCAATAGTATCAAAAGCTGCACTGAGATCTAATAGGATAACGTATTAGTTTAACAAAATCCGCATCTAAAATTGTGGCATAGATACGTTATTTTCCCCTGTGCAATTCTCCATTTACTCAACAATAACACATAATTATCCTTGTGTTTATTTATTTGTTTGATTAATAAACACAAGTTGGAGTCCGTCAGGACCGAGGGTCGGAGCAGCTCATTTGCTTTAGAGAATATTACACCGGGAAGTGAGTATTCTCTCCGCTTCGCTTGACAAACCCCGTGATAGTCCTCAAGCTCTGTGATTGGAGAGTGTGCTCCGAGGGTTACGCCGAGTGTCGAACAGCACTTGAAATGGGATGGAACCACGGCAGACTGTCCAAAACTGGATTTGAACGGGTCCACCCCGTCCCCCCCTCCCACGTCCCCAGAACTACACATGCTGGCTATTCTGTTTTGCAACATGTTCTCTATGGCACGTCTCTACTGGGAGTTGTTTCCCATAATAAGAAGTTGCCAGTATTAAACTGTGTACATCCCTGGAGGTTTAGGGGACAGGAAACACTCAAATTGAAAACATATAATTAATAAATGGGTGAAAATTGCTTGTGCCCATTATGGGCAGTATTAATATATATACCCACATGCCAGCTAAGGTCAGAAGAGCTTTATTTAACAGCTGGTCTTATGTGTGTGACCCCTGTGATAACATTACATTACATTAATTGATAAGCCTGAAACATGCACTTGTCAAGGTTCAGAGGCACATTTTGCAAATATGGCAGTAGCCATCGATCAGCTTAAGATAAGATGTACTTTATTGATCCCAAGTTGGAACATTTGCGTTACATCAGCATGTGTAAATATGCAGTGGTGTTTATTTGTAAATCATTTAGTATAATCACACAAATTCTGTGTTTTATATTTAATAATTCTGTGTTCTTTATTTATTGATTGTTCAATACCTGACAAGGCCGGAGATGAAAAACTTGGGTCGCAGCTTCCTCAACAGTGCATTATCATCTATCAATATGTGCATTATCATCTATCAATATGTGTGTATACCTCCACCATTAAACTGTCATATTCTGCACATTTCTTATACTATCTACATACATCTTATAAGAGTATAATACATTATGTATAATATCAGTTAAAATAAGTGCTTCAACATAGTTAACATTGCTGGAGGTATGCACACATATTGATAGATGTCTTGTAATGCACTATTGAGGAACCTGCGACCCAAGTTTTTCATTCATTGCATAACTACACCGTAGTTGTGTAGGCCTATATGATATGCCAATAAACCTTAGAAAATCTTGAAAGGGATGTGTAAAATAGTCATTATATACAGTCTTTAATGAACTATTAGTAGAGAATAACGAGTAATGAATATACTTTATAGGGATCCTATTAATATCTAATAATAAAAATAATGAAATTCAATAACATGCTTTAACCACTAGGTGTCCCTTTATATCAGCCGTGCACCTTTATGGTGTAAATATTACATTACATGTTAGACACTTTTATCCAAAGCGACTTACATACTCTTGCCCAGGGACACAATGACATGCTGACTGCAGTGGTGTTAGAACCTGTGACCCCCTGATCCCAACACCAAGGCTCTATCCACTGCGCCACACGCCTCCCTACAATACAGCCTATCAAATATAAAAGTCAGCCGAATTAGCGTCGATACTGCAAGGAGACATATTGTGTGAAAAGAAATGTAAGATGTTGTTTAATTGCTGATATATTTATGATCCACGTCACGTTTTCAGTTCCTCATGTTTGTCTAGAGGTCTTCTCATCAGGGCTCTATAAATAGAGAACTACGGCAGATATGTAATATTTAATGCAGCCGAACCGTGTATTACAATGCCGTTATGTGATGACTTTCAAAGAGAAAAGCAAGCACACTCGGAATAAAGTATTATTTTATTTAAAAAAAATGTTTTCGGTCTGTTTCCGGTATTTGTTAATGACGATGTGCTCTGAGATGTGAGACTGGGTTGGAGAATTGCACAGGGGAAAATAACGTATCTATGCCACAATTTTAGATGCGGATTTTGTTAAACTAATATGTTTAGGCTGTGGACCAACACTATAAATTGACGGGGAAGGGGGTAGCAATAAAGATAACACCATTAAACAGTTACACAACATAAATAATATCGATAGCAGCATCCCTAGCAACCACCTTGGTAACAATGAAAACGTTGAATGGACGTTGAAGTAATCTTCGTAATAACTAGCAAACTAAAGATCATGTACATCCACTGCACACATAATCTGAAATAACAACTCCTATTTCTCGCATCAAATGACATCAAAACGCATTTTAATCGCCAAACTAACCTTAAAATAGGCATTTTCCACCGAGAATAAAACGAATGTCGGCCATGTTTTTTTTTTCTGCAGGGAGAAATTTGAAGATCACGTGACATAGACGCCAGCCATTGGAATGAATGGTGAAAAAAAACGTAGGGATCCTACAATTTCAGAGGCGTTTTTCTAGAAATACTACGTCCCAAGTTGAGGACAAACGTAGTTATTACACGTTTTTTTGTGAGACTGGGTTGAGTACTCGAGCAGCAGCGTTCTGAATCAGCTGCAGCTTTCTGATCCCTGAGCCCTGTGAATACACTATTGCAGTAGTCGAGTCTACTGAAAATAAAAGCATGGACAAGTTTTTCTAAATCCTGTTGCAACATTAGTTTTTTAATCCTTGATATATTCTTCAGGTGGTAGTATGCAGACCTAATAACTGTTGTAATGTGACTGTTAAATTGACAGCTCTGAGTCCATCACTACACCCAGATTTCTTGCTTTGTGAGTTACTTTGTAGTCTGCCGACTGAAGCTCTGTGATTACTTTTAATCGGTCCTTCTTTGCTCCAAAAACAATGATCTCAGTTTTTTGTTTGTTCAATTGGAGAAAGTCATCCAGTCAGTGATGTGCTCAATGCACTTGCTCAGTGTTCTAATCGGAGAGTAGTCTCCCGGTGTAATTTTAAAATAAATCTGGGTGTCGTCTGCGTAGATCGCTGTTTTTAATAATTTCAGCCAGAGGAAGCATATAAATATTAAAAAGATAGTCCTAAAATGGAGCCTTGAGGAACCCCGCATGACATATTTATCAGAGTTGATTTGTAATTGCCTATAGAGACAAAGTTTGTTCTGTCCTTTAAGTAGGAGCTAAACCAGTTTAGAGCTGTTGCTGAAACTCCCACCCAGTTTTCAAGACGGTCTAGCAATATGTTGTGGTCAACAGTATCAAAGGCAGCGCTGAGATCTAATAATACTAACACTGATATTCTGCCACTGTCTGTGTTCAAATGGATGTCATTTAAGACCTTAACAAGTGAAGTCTCAGTGCTGTGGTTAGGTCGAAAGCCCGACTGAAACACATCAAAACCGTCAGTTAAAAACATGAAATTACTCAACTGTTGAAAAACTGCTTTTTCAATCAATTTGCTTAAAAAGGGAAGGTTTGATATTGGCCTGTAGTTATTCATTATGGTTGCGTCTAGGTTATGCTTTTTGAGTTGCGGTTTAATTATTGAAGTTTTCAGGGCCTGTGGAAATACACCTGATTGAAGAGACTTGTTTACTATGTGTAGTATATCTGAGGCCAAGCAATGAAAAACAGTTTTGAAAAATCCTGTCGGGATGATGTCGAGGCTACAGGAGGAGGATTTCAGATGTTGGATTATGTCTTCCAGGTCAAGCATTGAAATGGCTTTAGGTGGACACAGGGACAACACATTTGCTGTACCTGATACTGACTGCCTGTCTAATTTGCATGATTTTGTCAGTGAAGAAGGAGGCAAAATCATTGCAGGCCCTGGTGGATAGAAATTCTGAGGCACTGGGGGGTTTGTTAGTCTGTTGACGGTAGCAAACAAGGCACGTGAGTTGTTTTTATTTTTGGTAATGATGTCAGAGAAGAACGATTGTCGTGACTTTTTTATTTCCTGATTATAGAAACCGAGTTTTCTCTTTTCCAAGTGAACCTGGAGATTTGTTTTTCGCCACCTGCGTTCAGCTTTTTTCTCAGTTTTTGCCGTTCTCACAGTCATGGCTTTTCTCCATGGAGATATTTTCTTGCCAGATACTTCCTTTATTTTAATGGGAGCAATGGTATCCATTAGGGCTGTGCAATTAATCGTATTTTAATCGTATTTTAATCGCGATTACGATTATGGCTTGAGACGATTATGAAAACAGCATAATTGACAAAATACGATTATTTAGCTGGGTGCGCTTTCGCCCCTCCCTAAAAGCCCACTCGGCCACGTGGGAGTGACATGTGTTGTGAGTGTTCAGCGCGAGCGAAGATGTCAGAACAAGAGCAGCAACTCGTTAAAAAGAAGGGTAAAACTATTTCCACTATTTGGAAGTACTTTGGCTTTCAGGAGTCCGACGTGGAGCAAAACAAAGTACAGTGCAGGATTTGTTACCAGGTTGTGTTGGCACCACACGCTATCTCACAACCAATCTCTTTAATCATCTGAAATACAACCACAAAGTGCAATACGACCGGGCAATAATACAACAAAAAGCAGACCAAAAAGCAGATGCCCGCTCGACTTCATCCACCATATCATCACAGTCATCGATTCAGGACGCATTGTACAGAGCAACGGCCTACGCGACGAGCTCGCAGAGACACAGAGATATTACAGGTGCCATTACATTTCACATCGCTAAAGATATGTGCCCAGTTAGCACTGTTAGCAACCAGGGCTTTAAGCAACTTGTCAACACGTTGGACAATCGTTACGCGATGCCGTCTCGGTATTATTTCAGCAGGTCTGCGCTGCCTGCACTATATGACACATGCCGTGGGGAAGTTGAGAGAGATGTGGCTTCAGCTGACTACTTTGCCACCACAACGGACCTATGGTCTAGCCGAGGGGTGCCCAACCAGTCGATCGCGATCGACCGAGATTCCCAGTCGATCGCGAGATGTGTCTAAAAATAGAACAACAATATTCTGTTTTATCGTTAATGTCCTGTAACATAACCTTCCTGTGCCAGACAGTAGCGTGGCGTGGGAAAAAAATTAGGGGAAGCCAATAATACGTCCTTTTTTTTGGGTCGGGGGTGTGGTGGTCAATGTAACGTAACCAGCAGCACCCGGTATCATTTGACACACATTTGTATCATACAGATGCAGGACTTACACACGGTCGTATGATGAAACCTTCCACTGCTGCTAGTTCTCATTCATAACACTCCGTTCGATGTCTCACTATGGGATGCGCCTCATCGCGGAGCAAACAGAAGCATCAATCTCATTACGCCAATCCTGATTGGCTGGTGATCTTGACGTCAGCGTCAGGGGAAATCACCCCCTATAAGTAGCTTGCGCCACGACGCATGCGTCATTCAAACACCTCTTCTCGCTTCAGAGCACATCTCTACAGTAGCCGGGCAAGCTTCACTGTCCACAGACTGAACCCAAATACCCATTTCGGTCGACGGGCGCTCGCCGGCTACTCCTTCTGCTTCGCAGGAAGATGGTAGTACTATGGTACTGGTTAGTATTTAAAATCGACCTTGCCCTTCTCTTCCCCGGAAAGTAATGTAGGTCCGATTTTTTAAGCTAGCAGCACACCTGTTGCTAGCTCGCTCCCTCTCTACCGACACCATGGTAGCGAGGACGTTTTTTCTTTTCTCTTCTCCACGGAGAGGAAAAGGATTAAAAAGGTCTGTCACACCAGTCAGTATTCTCCGGGAATAAAAGACCCACACCGTCCTTTTTCTCCGGATTAGGGACAAGGTGGTAATACCTTTTTTTCCCGTCCCACCTGTCGAGAGCGGGCCCTCTCTACGCCACGAGGCGACCAGGATGGACGCCCCTCTCCCTCACACCAGAGGAGTCAGGGACTCGGTGGCTCGACTCTGCGGCTGCGGGTTGAAGATCTCGGGCACAGACACACACCAGGTCTGTTCGTCCTGCCTCGGGCTGGAACACGCCCGAGGCGCGATCGACAACCCAGGCTCATGCGGACATTGTGTCCGCTTCACCGTTAACGACAAGACTCAACTCAAGTCTCAACGTTCCGTGGCCTGAAATGGCCAAGGAGACCTCCAGGTCCCGCTACGAGGGGAAACAACTTTCCCCAAGCAGCGGGCAAAAAGAGGCAACTCCTCCCGGTCATGTTGGATGAAGTGTCGGTCTCGTGGAGAGACCGGCCCTTCAGCAACAAGGTCCCAATCCAGGGTGCCTCCTCCCTAGACTGTGACGGGATGGAGAGGCCCGGCCTGCTCCGCATACCGCCCATGGAACCTCTGGTAGCGGCCCACCTTCGGTAGAAGGTGGGCCAAGCAGGAACCCCACGCTGCCAGTCTACAATGACTGAAAGGTCCTACAAAGCGGCAGCGCTGTCCGCCAGGGCCCTGAACGTGTCCTCGCTGCTAACCGCCTACCAAGCGGAGCTCTGCGAGGACCTGTCGGGTAGCCCGGGAGCAGCCACTCTGGACGAGATGGCAGCGGTCACGGACATTTGGAAGGGTCCAGCCGCTGCCTTCGCAGCAGCAGTCCTTCACCCAAGCTGTCTCGAAATCTGCTCGGTTTAAAGCACCGGACAAGCAGAGGTCGCAGCCCACCCCGAGTCCCCAGCCCAGGCTGGAGACAAGGGCAAGTTGGCCGAGAAAATCTCCGGTTCCGGCTGCAGCTCAGGCTGAGCCAACCCAGAATTTAGGCCAGCAGTCGAGGAGGAAGAAGCGAGCGGCGTGACAGCCCCTCCTTCTCCCCTCCGTGAATGTGTTCCCACCGCCTCGAGAGATGCCTAAACACCATCCTCAAGTCCGCACAAACACATGTCACACATTGATTGATTCCTCTGTCATAAAACATTTGCCGCTGACGCATCCAGGCTTCAGGCCGAGGCTAAAAAAAAATGAAAAGAAAATCAATGAAGCCAATAAACAGCCCGTCAATTATTCCCCTTCTGAGAGAAGCTACGGCATCTCTCAAAAGGCGGATTACTGATGGGTCTGTGAAGGCACGCGCAGTGCCGGCTGGGGCTTTAAGGGCACCACCGTCACAACTGTCTCCAGGTCACTGGTGCCCTGATGGGACCTGGCAGTGGTTTTAAATGGGCTCAAAATGACCCCATTTGAACCCCTGGAGGGAGCTGACGTGAAACATCTGTCACTCAAGACAGTGCTGTTACCGGCCCTGGCATCTGCCAAGCGGGTCAGCGATATCCATGCACTGTCTGTACATCCCTCATGCACTCAGTTCGCCCCAGGGCAAACGAGAGTGTGGTTGAAACCCAACCCTGCCTTTACACCAAAGCTGGTTGGTTCGTGTACCCCAATTGACATTGAGGCATTTCCTCCGCCGCTGGTTTCCTCCGGGGAGCAGCAGCAGGATCTGTTGTGTCCAGTCCGGGCTTTACACACATATATGGACAGATCAAAGGAGCTTTGTCTTAATGACCAACTCTTCGTGTCCTGGGCTTGCCCTCACAAGGGCAAGCCTGTTACTAAGCAACAGCTCTCCCACTGGATTGTGGAGGCAATTGCTTTGGGGTCCGTACAAGTCAGAGCTCGCAGGCACCCTCGGGTTCGCGAGTTCTCTGGACTCAGGGTCTGGCTGCATCCTGGGCTCTGTCCAGGATGTCTCCCATCCAAGACATTGGTGCAAGCGGCGAGCTGGTCCTCGCCGCTCACTTTTGTCCGCCTTTTAACAGTCTGGACGTTCTACTCCCAGTGTGACTCAAGCAGTGCTGGGCACCTGGTTGAGTCGGAGTCCTACCTGTTAAAGTTCTGGTCGGTTTGGTGATTTTCGAGATAAGCTCGCCTGGCAATACGGGAGCTACAAAATCCCATAGTGAGACATCGAACGGAGTATTATGAATGAGAACTATAGGTTACTTACGTAACCCCAGCCTCAGAGTAACATGAAGTGAGATGTCTCACCAGACGGCCCTCCTTGCTATGGTGAAGCGAGAAGAGGTGCTTATTTTGAATGACGCATGCGTTGTGGCGCAAGCTACTTATAGGGGGTGATTTCCCCTGACGCTGACGTCAAGATCACCAGCCAATCAGGATTAGCGTAATGAGATTGATGCTTCTGTTTGCTCCGCGATGAGGCGCATCCCATAGTGAGACATCTCACTTCATGTTACTCTGAGACTGGAGTTACGTAAGTAACCTATAGTTTCTCCCCTGCCTTTGTAAACTTAGCTCAGTCTGATACGATGTCCGCTGACTCCATGGACACTGAGCTATTAACCTCAGCCTTTCTCTCTTCCTGCACTGGAGCTCTTGACATTGTTGCTCCTCTGAAACTCATGCGCCCCAGAGCTAAATCTGAACCCTGGCTCAATGACGTCACTCGTGCTGCCAGGCGTGAGCGCCGGCAGGCTGAGCGCACGTGGAAGAAGGACAAGCTTCATGTAAGTCTTGACCTTTTAAAAGAGAGTTGGAGAAAGTATCAGAGCACTGTAAAGGCTGAAAAGATGAGTTACTTTTCTGATGTTATTTCTAGTAATTTAAACAAACCTCGTGTTCTCTTTAAAATAATCGATGCTATGTTAAACTCTCCTTTATCCACTTGTATTGAAGCTTCACCTGAGGTATGTGAAAAATGTTTCTGCTATTTTATAGACAAGATCTCCACTATTAGAGCCAGTATCTCACCACCCTCTTTCGACCCCTCCATTGACCTCACATGCACTGCTGTCTTCCAGCAGTTTGGACCTGTGTCGTTGTCTTCTCTCAGTGACATTGTTGCTCAATTAAAACCCTCATCTTGTCCCACAGACCCAGTCCCTCCTCCACGTTTTAAAGAGGGATGGGACACTATTGGACCTAATGTCCATAACATTATAAATAGCAGCCTAGAGTCCGGTTCTGTGCCAGTTTATTTCAAACAAGCGGTTGTGGCACCCCTGATAAAGAAAACTAATCTAGACACTTCTGTCCTCTCTAATTACAGACCCATCTCGAAGCTTCCTTTTATTTCAACATTTTTGGAGAAACCGTACTCTTACAGCTGCAGTCTTTTCTACATGCACACAATATTTTTGATATTTTTCAGACCGGTTTTAAAGCGCTTCACAGTACTGAGTCTGCCCTTCTAGGAGTGTTCAATGACCTCCTGGTCACTACAGACTCTGGTGACTGCCATCCTTATGCTCTTAGACCTCACAGCTGCTTTTGATACGATTGACCACTCCATCCTTATCTCTGGTCTAGAGCACTGTGTGGGTATCAGGGGCGCTGCCTTAGAGTGGTTCACGTCCTATCTGTCCCAGAGATCTTTCTCTGTTAGACTTGGTGACTTTGCATCCTCTTCTGCCCCCCCATCATGTGGAGTTCCCCAAGGTTCTATTTTGGGGCCCATTTTCTTTTCCTCATACCTTCTCCCCCTTGGACTGATATTTAGAAAATATGGCATCTCCTACCACCTTTATGCGGACGACTCCCAATTATATCTACCCCTAAGAAAAAACACTAGCTCTCTGATGCCCCTGGTTGACTGTCTTAATGACATAAAGGCCTGGATGGCGCTAAACTTTTTAAATATAAATGAGAGCAAAACGGAGGTCATTGTGTTTGGGCCAAATGGTGATGTCCCTTCCATTGACCTGGGTTCCCTGCAACAGTATGCAAAACCCATGGTCACTCATCTGGGTGTCAAAATCGACAGTGCTTTTAAACTAGATAAACAGATCAACTCCAAAATCAAACCGGTTTTATCCTTTTTAAACTTTGAGCGTGTAATTCATGCCTTTGTTTCAACTCGTTTAGATTATTGTAATGCCGGCCTAAATAAGACTTCGCTGGCCCGCCTGCAGCTGGTACAAAACGCTGTGGCGCGGCTGCTTACAGGAACCCGCAAGTTTGACCACATCACACCAGTTCTGGCTTCGCTCCACTGGCTTCCTGTCCATTTCAGAGTCCATTTTAAGATCTTATTGTTTGTTTTTAAATCTCTTAATGGACTGGCCCCAGAGTACATCTCCGACCTCTTACAGGTGTACACCCCCTCAAGGGCTTTGAGGTCGGCTGATCAGCTGCTGCTTGTAGTCCCGAAAACAAAGAAAAAGACCAGGGGAGACCGAGCGTTCTCATCGGTAGCCCCCAGGCTCTGGAACGACCTGCCCCCCCCCTCATGTTAAATTGTCGCCCACTCTTGAAGCTTTTAAGTCCCGCCTAAAAACCCACCTCTTTTCCCTCGCTTACCAGTCAGTCTGAGCTGTGTCATACCTATTTGTATGCTTTTACTGTCTGTCCATAGCCTTTATGTGCCTTGTATTTATTCTTATGTGTGCTTTTTTTATCTATTCGTGTAATATTATATTTTATTATAATGTTATGTTCATTGTGAAGCACTTTGGCAAACTATCTGTTTTTAAACTGTGCTATATAAATAAAGTGGATTGGATTGGATATACCTTTTTCAAACCTTTTCTTTTAAATATTAAGCTTCGTCACTATGTTTCCTACTCTTCCAGTTTAACATTTCACTTTTAAGTTTTCAACAAACTCATTGCAATTAATTTGAGCTGTAACAATTTGATTCAAATCATTTCACTTTTCTGCATTTCTCCGCTAAGTTCAGCAAAACACTGACTTGGTCTCTGTAGCTAAAGGCAGCTACAGAGACCATTCAGCTAATAACACATTCACCTTTTCTGCATTTTCAGCTAAATTCAGCAACAAATGTACACAGTTTACAGCATGTGCACACATTTTCAGCAGGAAATGCATTTTCTAGTTAAATATAAGTGTACATTTTATAGTGTGAAGTTCTAAGTCCAGTTAACAAAAGAGGAGCTGTGGAGCAGTGAGCTCTTCAGCCAGAGGGGAGGAGTTATTGCAGTCTGCAGGAAGGACATTATAATGTCTGGAGTTTTTTATCTACATACATTTGACTGTTTATATATCAATGATTGCTCATCTTGTGTGTTTCCCATGTTTCCCATAGGTCCCCATTTCCAAACCTCTGAACTAACCTTTAACACCATATCCTAACACTGATTTGTTGCACACACTGCGTCACTGATACTTTTTTAAAAGCCCAAACTTTAACCAAATCATTATAATCACGTTTGATTTTGTGTTATTCGAGGATTTGTTTACCTTAAAAAGCTTTGCACATCCGTTGCACATGCATTTCTGCATATAGCTTGTGACTTTAACACATGTATTTAAATGTTGCTTTACCTGTTATACACACATGCATTTCCAAACATTTCCAAACATCTGGACTACCTATGTTGCAAATGTATTATCTTTTCAATTTACACACGGCATCTATTGCACGTCTGTCCGTCCTGGGAGAGGGATCCCTCCTCTGCTGCTCTCCCTGAGGTTTCTCCCATGTTCCCTTTAAACTGGGTTTTCTTTGGAAGTTTTTCCTTGTACGATGTGAGGGTCTAAGGACAGAGGGTGTCGTATTGTCATACTGATATTCTGTACACACTGTGAAGACCACTGAGACAAATGTAACATTTGTGATATTGGGCTATATAAATAAACATTGATTGATTGATTGACCTGCGGCTGCCGATCACTTTAGGAAGTCTCTGGAGAGTTCCAACATCTGCAGCCAGGCCAATGTCCACCTCCTGTAGAGAGACTCTGTTAACATTGTGCATCGCATCAGTTGCTCTCAGAACATCGCCTGTCTCCTTCAGTACAACTAGGTCTCACTCTTTTAGTTTTTAGTATATAAATGAGCAGTTTATGCTTTAGGAATAGGAACTAAGTATACCCTGGTTTTTAGTTTTACAGTCTTAGAAACTTTGTTTTAATGTCTGAATGAGGATGAACATGACTGACATTTGATATTTTATGACAAAAGCAGTAACAATTTACTAAAAACCTCAGTAACTAATATTAATGTTGTGAGCTATACATCTAAAATATAGTGAAACAAGAATATAAAGCCTTTTCTTTGACCTTTATCCAGGTGATTAAATTAGATAAACCATTTGACTCTTTATTTTATTCATCAGCTCTGTTTCCCCATGTCTTTCTTTCGAATCATTTATCCGTTCTTTGTTTTCTCCCGGAAGAACAATTTCCATTTTGTTGCCACATTTGTGAGGACGATAATGAGAAGGACACACCTTGACCTGGAACCAGGCGTCCTGCGTGCACAGACGGATGTCACAGGCGGTGATCAGGTCCACACCTGCAGCAGAGCAGGATCACGCAGCAGCACACGCACCGTGGAGAGAAACGTTATATGAAGAAAGTACCATCAAATACCAGCTTAAGTAAAAATATAAAGCATAAACTATACAAGAATATTGGAGACAAAAAGGTAAAGAGACCGGTGTGATTCATATCAGAAGAGTCATTGTGTATGTACAGTACAGCAGATTGATGGGATATTTATAATATAATGTTTATTAATGTTACTTGCTGTTTGTGTTAATACAGAGATGTTATATCAGTAAATATAGAATATTCTATTTAATATATAGAAGAAGGTGAAAGGTTGTAAAAATATAGCACAATATATAGTATAGTTAAACAATGTAACGTAAAATACTATCAAAATCATAAAGGTAGGCTTTGTGTGTTCATTTTATGGTAAAGTGGAGTTGCAATTGGTCTATGATCTGAATTTATAGCTGCACAATAATAATAGTGATGTGATGATGATGATGATGATGATGATGATGATGATGATGATGATGATGATGATGACGACCTACCTCCCCCCACACACGCTCCGTGAATGGCCACCACTACAGGCTTTGGACACTACAATGAGAAAAAAAGGAAAAACAGACTGAAACATTTGAATGCTGCTCTTGACCTGTCAGCAGTATGGTTCTTAGTGTGAGGAACAGAACCTCTCTGCTGACCTTCTCTATGACGCTGAACGTCTCTTGGTACTTGGCGATTATTTTTTTCATGTTCCACGACCTTCTGGCCATGTCGTCCCCCTCTGGTTGGAGGATGTCTCCGGCCATGTCCATCAGGTCGATTCCTGGACGGTCACACAGCACAGAATAAACATGGCTTACTGTGAAGACAGTGTCCTAAACGAACATCTGTCCCCCTGACACCCACCAGCTGTGAAGATCTTCCCAGCCCCTGAGACGAGCACCACCCTGCAGTCCGGGTCCGCTGCGATCTCATTGAAGCAGTCCACCATCTCACTGGAGGAGAAAGCCAAAGGCTCCATCAGTTATTAAGCTCCATCAGTTATCTCACTGTTGTGTGCATGCTTCAATAAGGACTTCCAGTGGTCTACCTATCAATATTAGAAAAATATTGAATCACAAAGAGAATTAAAACTGCGGTCACAGACGCCTGTCGGGGAGGGTAGCCGGTCGTCCCGGCGTCAAGCAGACCTCTGAAATGAGCCGTTTGTAATTTCTCAAATGTTCGCGTCCCGGACTCCTCGGTCCTCCGGCAGCGACCCGGAAACGGATGTGGGCGCGCCGCCTCGAAGGAAAACAAATTTCTGTAAAGGCTCGTCAAGGATCGATTATCGCGGAGGCTGTCTGGAGGAGCCGTAACCGTGGCGTGTGGTGCAGTGGGTTGTGCAGACGTTCTGCCCTTTACCGTTTGTTTACTCAATAAACGCATCTCCATATCCACTGGATATTAGGCTATGTATGTTTTTAATTTAACTGCTTTAATTGTGAGCCGACATTTACAGTGAGAACAGCTGCTGAAGCCAGTGCAGAAAGCAGAACAGTGTGTATAATATATATCACTCAATAATATAAGTAACAGACCGACATTACACACTTTATTAGTATGCTTTAGTAGATATCTACAAATAAACAGTTGATATTTTTCATGAAACCAAATAGAGCTTCACATCATAACATATACATGGTCTGTAGCCTGATATATATGCTTTAAGAGCTGTATGTGTGTGTTATGGAGTGTATATGTGTCTGTTGTAATTGCATGTGCCGCCAGCAGAGGGAGCTGCTAACACTCAACATCATTGCCAGCTCTGTGTGTGTGTGTGTGTGTGTGTGTGTGTGTGTGTGTGTGTGTGTGTGTGTGTGTGTGTGTGTGTGTGTGTGTGTGTGTGTGTGTGTGTGTGTGTGTGTGTGTGTGTGTGTGTGTGTGTGTGTGTGTGTGTGTGTGTGTGTGTGTGTGTGTGTGTGTGTGTGTGTGTGTGTGTGTGTGTGTGTGTGTGTGTGTGTGTGTGACAGGATTTCCGCTAGGATTTTTTCTCGCCGGTCAAATGTCTGGACAGAATTTATTTTACCGGTCATGTTTCAATAATAATAATAAGAAAAAGAATTGTGTAGCAGAGTTTCCGTTAGCAGGTAATTACCGGACTATGACCGGATATGCTGATGTTTAAAACTCAGTTAAAGGTGGGGTAGGTAAGTTTGAGAAACCGGCTCGAGATACACTTTTTGTTATATTCCATGGAATACTCTTAACATCCCGATAGCAATGAATATTTTAAGTGCTTTGACAAAAAATCCATAAAAAAAATGTCATCTGTGGAAGCCGTAGTTCTGTAAAAAGCACAACCAATCATCTGAGCCGGCCCGGCTAAAATAACTGGATGGCCTACCTGCCTGTCAGCCTTCCATCTATGCACAAACTTATCTCGTGCCCTCATTGGTCATGTGAGCGTTCCTGTGTGTTGGAGGAGGGGCTCTGTAAGGAAGTGGCAGATCTTTTCCGGCTGTGTATTTTCAAATTCTAGCACTCGAGCTGGTTTCTCCAAAATTACCAACCCCACCTTTAATGGGAGTCATTTTTATATTGCTTCAGTTTATAATAGTAACAGATCAAAAAATTCAGATTCATTTTTCAATAAATGATTCCACAAACAAACAACATAATTATTACATTCAAACAAACTACTTGTAGTAGAGGAAGTACATTATTCAAGAGTTTACATTAACTTTGAATAATAACACGGGAGAAACGGATCCTCTCTTTTCCCCTCCGGCCCTGAAACACCGTTGGTGTGAATGAGGTATGAGAGACGGGGGAGCCGGATTTAAATGCAAGCGCGTCGGAAAAAGTCAAGAAATGTGCGAAAACCGAAAAAAGAAGCAGCATCTGGCTGCATTTCAATGATATTGGAGAAAGCAAAGCTGAGTGCAGGATTTGTAAAATGAAAATAACCTTCAGAGCAGGGTTTCTTTTTGGTAACCACTCAGGACTTATTGTCAGAGGTGGGAGAAGTTCAGATCTTGTACTTGAGTAAAAGTACCAGAGTGTAGGAATACTCGGTTACAATAAAAAGTCCTGCATTCAAAATGTTACAAGTAAAAGTAGAAAAGTATTAGCATCAAAATATAGTTAAAGTACCACCTGCAGAGGGACCTAGATGCCGGTGTTCTCTTCCCCATAGAGACGCCTGGCTGCACATTATCCCTGGCATACAGATTGTGGGTCCCTTTCAACATGTTGCACACAGTGATAAACATTCACCTCAACATCAACATCAGGGATCTTATACATTAAACTCCTTCTGAATCAAACCGTCACGGTAGCCTCACCTTATTGTTCCCTCTTCAAATAGAAGAACACACGTTACTTTACCAGCAGAGAGAAAATGGATTATTAAATGATTAATGTGACTAATAAAGAGCGGTTTGATTATTAAGTATTATTCTGTTGATCAGAGCCGTACCTGGCCAACGTGGGGCTCCAAGCGACATTGTGAGATGAGGCAACCGACAGTGAAAAAATATTTTTTTGGAAACAAAGTACTTTGCAAATATAATTCCTGTTTATTATTATTATTATCAACAGTTACTTTTTTATACAGTGAGGTAAATGGTAAATGTGCATGTATGTCGTTCAGTATGCGTTTACAGGTGAATACGTCTGCATTTCCTGCCAAATAATAGCCTCAAAAAGATTAGAATATGATTAATGCAAATAAACTACTTCTAATAATAATCATAATCAATAATATAATATAAATACTGTATTATTTTTATTATAATATAGTTGTAATATAGTCAAGACAAAACATGCTTATTACATGCTCAAAAACTGATATTTCTTAAATCTGTATTCAAATATAGTTCCCTCTGTCAGCACACATTTCTAACAGTATTTCTCTGTGTTGTGGTTGACATGACGACGACTGTTTCCTAACAGTCGTCAAGTTAAGGGAGAGGCTGAGCATCACCACGAAATGTGCAAATTGACATAAAAATGAATAAAAGGGGAACAAATGCTCCATGTTTTTTAGGCTGTAAACTTTAACTGTTATGTAAGCCAACTAGACAGACAGTGTATCACTCTTCCTCCTACATTAGCAGATACAAGGCATAACCCGTTCGAGCAAATGACTCCTTCGCAATGCATTGGATATGGGCTGAACTTGTCCTGGCCATTTCCTTAGGAGGCCTTTGCAAAAATGTGTGGAAAAGGCATGAAAACTGCACATTTTTCAAAATGGCCGACTTTCTGAGTCCCGGGCCAAATGGAAGGCAATTTGAAAGATGTCCGCAATCATAAGAGCAATGTGTATACAACGTCTCGTGCATATTGGAACAACCATATGTGAGTAGTTTGGCGTAATTTGCGACATGTAAATCGTCAGAAATGGTATATTCTTTGTTAGCTTACGCCTGTCCCGATTTAGCTAGCAACTATTTTATTCGCAATTTAGCATGATATTGGATATGGGCTGAACTTGTCTTGGACTGGAATTTTTTCGATCTTTTCCCTAGGAGGAGTTCGCCAAAACGCGCTTAAAACTGACATTTTCCAAAATGGCCAACTTTATGGGGGGAGGGGCTAATGGAAGCCATTTTGAAATATGTCCGCAATTCCATGAGGAATGTTTGTGCTAATATTCGGGTAGCTCGGAGAAACTATATGTGACTACCGCACAATAGGGGGCGCTATTGAGCCGTATTGGCAAAAACGAAAAAAATGTGTACAGTCTGGAAAAGGTTGTGGGCTGTCATGTGTGTTCCAAGTGTAAAGGCCGTAACTAATTTCAACAAAAAGTGATGTGACTGTAAGTGT
Organism: Pseudochaenichthys georgianus; assembly: GCF_902827115.2. NCBI lineage: Eukaryota > Metazoa > Chordata > Actinopteri > Perciformes > Channichthyidae > Pseudochaenichthys > Pseudochaenichthys georgianus. The sequence goes on from NC_047515.1 coordinate 1,336,700, forward strand.
TTTTAACCCTTTGATTTTGAGAAAAAAACTGAATAGGACACGCCCACATTCATCATTGGTTGCGACACTTTAAATCTCAGTTTATACTCATCCTGCCAGTATATCTATTACAAAATATATATATTTCGTCCATCCGTTCTTGAGGTATACATTTGTTGTGTTTTTTGGCACCCCCTATTGACCAAACTGAACATGCTTTTTTGTGCCTATTCCCCAAGACAGACTGAACCTATCCACCGAAATCTGTGATATTTGGATTATGATCATTTATGTGTAAGCCACACCTTTTTGATAATACGTTGCGATTGATGTCGGCCACATTTTTCCACACAACGTGCTCATTTCCTACGGTAATATGTCTGACCCTCCACTGATGCTGTACACTAAGTTGGGTGTTGAAAAACAAGAAATTTAAGTTAATAGTTCACTGTTTTTAACATTATGCTAATGTAAAAAAATCTAAGTAGGCGGAGCTTAGAGATACGAGAGGATAATATGTCGAGCAGCTCCACCCGGATAAGTGTGCAAAATGTCAGGTCCATCAGAATTACGCTGCGACTATGTACATTTTTCGAAAACTTAATTTTCACAGGTGGCGCTAGCGAGCATGTTTAAAATGTTTAACCCATCGACTCCAGAATCTAAAATGTTTCACCCGTCCTGCCAACTTTGCCAAATGTCCAGTGGCGGCCGTCCCATAGGGGCGCCGCCCCACCTCTTCTCACATACAAAAATAATTTCAGCCAATCAGCGGCGTCAAATATTTTGGTCACGAGGGCGCTCACGTTGGCGCCCACGTTGGTGCCCACGTTGCTTACGTGCGTTGACGTGAGTTGTTTTTTAGACTCGTGAGTGACCAAGGTGTGTTCCAAGTAGTTGGATGAGAATGGCTTCGTGTGCAGGTGGAGTCGCCGGACCTCGGTCCGCACCCAATTCCGTGCAAGAGCTACTCTCCAATCCTTTCGAAAGGAGAAGTTTGGGAGATAAATTGATACTTAAAGACCTTGGACCGGACCAACCCGATTTGTATATATCGCAGAAAGCTCGTGAAAAAGACAAAACGTATCAATGAGGCTTCTCACGTAGCTGGTACACCAGAAAGGCAAGGCTAGCTGGATGCAAACAGGTAAATGCTGTCTTTTGTTTCCCATGCTTGCTCTTCAAACAGCCGGGGACAGATACGATCTGTTCAGAAACTAGACAAAAGTTAAACAAGTACAAACCACAGACTGTCTGTGTCATGGAGAATACAGTCGCTGGTTTATTTATGTCTGTGTAGGCCGTTGTTGTGAGTGTGGACGGTCGGAGCATATATAACGTTAGCTTAGCCAAGCTCCATTCAGGAAACACACATTTTAAAAAGGGTTGTTCGCCTGCCGTCTGTCTGCAGACTTGTCAAAGCATTAATTTATGGTTTTTACTAACCGGTATCAGTATGTTGTTAATTCGGCATCATTTTGAAACGTGTATTACAATTAAATCACGGTAAAATATGTTCATCTTGTTGTAGTACCCTTGCCAGCGATTCTCTCTCTAGTTTAGCATGCTTAGCCCGACTCAGCCTGGTTTCAGAAAACAAGCATTCTAAAAGGTTTTTCGCCTGCCGTCTATATGAAAAAATATAAAATATGTTCATTTTGTTGTAGTTGTAGCTCCCGAGCCAGCGCGTCTTGTTTGAATTATGCGAGTAAACACAGCTGGCAGCCGCGGTGAAACTCGAGCGATTAGAGCGATGCGATAGGAGCGTTTAGAGCGAAGCGAATATTCGCATCGCGTCCGGTCTGAACGCAGCATTAAAGCGAGCTCTGCGCTGCACTTGAAACGCGCCATTACATCACCAGAAGTCCTAATTTAAGGGGTCATTTCTCCCAAAAAAAATGTTTTTACTCACTATATCAACAGCCCCACCAAAAATATTTTCCACCAGCCGCCATTGCAAATGTCGCTACATGAATGGTGTCGTAAAAGCCCTCAAAAACAGGTTTAGTCCCCAGAACAAGAATCGGGAGAATAATAATTCTATGCATAACAATAGGTTTTCGCACACTTCGTGCTCAGGCCCTAATTACAAACTGACTCTACACAGTTGCCTACCCGTTAAGTTATTTCAGACTTTTCAATATCTATTTGAAGTCTTTTGTAGGCTAGTTGCTTTTTTAAATATGCAAAACAGCAAATTAGTATGGAAGCCTGTTTGCGCCACAGGAAAAAAAAAAAAAAAATCCTCCAAGTCATTATTAAGACTTAGCTATCTCGTTATAATGACTTAGCTATCTCGTTATAATGACTTAGCTATCTCATTATAATGACTTAGCTCAAAGCAATACACTAGCTAGCTGTAAGCAATCCTGATTTTGGAGCACTCCTGAAGAGTATACATTGTTTCTGCTCTTGCCACACGCCAAAGATTGTTCTTTTGTAGTTTCCTCTGTAGTGTCCATATGCTTTGTAATATTCTGACTGAATATGTGGATAGCACTGGTTGTCAATGCTTGTTTATGATTGGCCCACGTGATGTGACTAGACACAGTATGCGCGTGCAGCCACACAGTTGAGTGAAATGTGGCCTTCCTACCAGACATGAATGTCTCTGTCTCCGGTTTAACAATAAATCTTTAATATAGCACGTCGTAGTCGGAGTATTGATTGTAAACACAGTACAAAAACAAAACAGGCTTAGTTTAATATTGTGAGATCCCTTCAAAACCACTAACATTTCCTTATTAGTGAATCCGCGTCTAAAGTAGTCTTCAATTATAGTATCCATTAGTTCAGCTAAGTGTGTCCCACACTTAAAATTGCTCTTATATTACATGTTACTTGTTAGACGCTTTTATCCAAAGCGACTTACATACTCAATACTCAATTAAAGAATTGACTAATATGTATCTTATGATACAACTATGTTTGGTTTGTTCTGGCAAAATGTTTTCTTAATTTTTCAGTTCTGCTTACGACCTTCTAAATTGAAATGAATGTTATCATCAGTGCTACTATACAAGCTCAACACATACTCATTATTAAAAGCAACGTTACTGTGTAACCTTGTTCAAAATTCATTTTGATTAAGGATATTTCATTAAACATTTAATATGTCAAAATGTATAGTTCATATGTTTATTTTGTATGTTTTCTATGTCTTGGAAAAATGATTGCACACTAATTGAAGCATACCTCCAGAAGGCTCTGTTCATGGCGTTGCGTTTCTCCGGCCGGTGCAGCTCCACGTGTGTGACGGACTCCGCTGGGTGGCTGACGGCCAGGGCGGTGTATGGAGAGGGGGGGCCGCCTGAAGAGGACATGGCCCTGACCACAGCCGGACCGAGCCAGCTCGGGTCTGAGAGGGGGGGGGGGGAGCACAGAGAGGATTCAGAACCACCAAGCAGGAGCTCATATTAAGAGATGGTGGAAGCTAAATGGCTGCCATAGTAATTGCTCAGATAAGTAAAACATCAGAAATAAATTAAATGCTATTTTTTTTTCAACAAAAACTACTCATTACAGCTTTTTAAATACAAATGGCTATGAGGATGTAAGCCATACAAATCCAAAAACAAACCACTGCAGCGTTCCAGTTCTAGAACGCTCATACTGGCCGTTCTCATTATATAATGACACAATGTTTGCCTACTGAATTCATTCACTTACATTGGATGCATTACAATCCTAATATATTTCCTCACACAGACACCATATGTTTACCCAGAAATATCTTTTTCATTTGAAAGAGATTCCCAAAAGTCATAAGGTCAGAGAGCAGAATCTGCTTGTTTTACATTAATAACTTTCACATCAATTATTTGTAAAGTTTCAAGCTCATGGAGCCTCATTTCCACTGGTTTTGATACATTTAAATATGTTTTATCAATTTGTTATGGTAGATAATCTGCTATTTTGTCATTCACAATGAAAGGTGGTGCACCGTTCCTTCCTGGAGTTCTTCCTGCAATACCAGGTCGATGCGTGGAGTGGACGGAGCAAGCCCCTATTCCATCTCCCTATTCCAAAAATCTATTTAATATATGGTCCCCGGATAGGGATTTATCAGATATTAAACTGATAAGAACAGGTTTTTTGTCTTTTGTGTCAAATGTATTGCCAATTAATCCATGCACTTTTCATACATCATTTTTTTTATTCAAACAAGTGTATTTTGAGCTATCCTACAATAAATAAATGTACACTGTAAGATTTTATTAAGACATCAAACGCATTTTCATAAAAACATCGCCTTTCATTAACCCTTAGCCAAAAGGCCGAGAACCGAAGCATTGGATTAGTTGGTTGCGGGACTCTGCACAGTCACCTTCACTCACGGTTTCAAATTGGGTTTCAGAAACAGAATGACCCGATCACGATGTTATAGGAACAAAGTAAATGGGTACACCAAACACAGCAGCTGAGAAAAGGGCAAGAACAGCAGCAGAATGTGTTATTTTAAGTAATGTCACTGGTTCCGTTTCAGATCCTTATAGTTGTTCTAAACTCATGTTGTCTAGTCATTAGTTACAGAGTTAAAAATAAAGGATATATAGCCGAAGAGTTGAGCCATACAAACAACCTTGCCTATTCCATGGAAACTAATGCCGGTGACCTTTCACCTACAGAGCTCTTAAAGCTCTTAAACGTTTTAAAGCGGGCAAATTATACTTATTTTAGACAATTCGTGCAGTCTAACTTACCTGTATAGATTTTAGCTGTCAGGTGCAATATGACCTTTGACCAACATTAAAGTAAATGCTCATTAATATCATAACAAACAGCAGGCGAGCAGAAGAAAGCCTTGTCACTTACATTTGGAGAGAGCTGACCTGACAATCCCTGAAAACATCGCCCTATGAACGCTGCTCTGCTCAGTTATGGATAGAATTGCCCGGTGTGTGTGCCTTCACCTGCTCCACCTGAGTGTGTGGAGCTCAGAGTACTGCTAGAAATGTTAGCATGTAGCTATACTGATGCCTGCTACTGCTAACTACGCATTAACAGCTGTCTGTGCGCTGCTAAAGTTATCTGCACGCCAGCAAGTGTATAAAGAAGCGTGAACACATCACTGCTGTACACCGGAAGGGTTACCTCCTGTTAGTTTAGCTAGTTTAGCTTAGTTTAGCCAGAGATACTTCGCTTTCTACAGACAGATACGGTGGCCGAAAACTCTCAATCTCTTCTTCTTCTTTGGGATTATTGGCAGATCGCAACTACCTACTTTCAAGACCGCAGACTACTGTGTGTAAACGTTAAGAATTATGGCATAAGAAAGAAAGAAAGAAACCAACAACAAAGAAGAAGAAGCAGTCATGTGCTCAATAGTGCGTTTCAGTTTATTCTTGTTACACTTACTGACGGCTCTAGCAGGAACTCCACTTGCATGTATTTATATACATCATTCTTAATCTTCACAAATCCTTTTATGTCAATATGTGATGTAAAAATGCTATTATTGCATATATTTGAGCATGATATTAAATGTTATTTGTTACTGACAGTTCTTATTTTCTTTTAGAAGCTGTAAGGGTGGATCTGGGAGAGTCGGCAGTGATTGCAGGAGATTACATGCCACATGCAAGGAGTCAGTATGTTATTCCCAGAGACTCTCAGTAGACTAACACAGAAATAGACTTACAGCTAAAGACAAGGACAGCAAATATGAACAAAGGTTACACTTGTTTAATTACTGAAGAAGAAGAATAAGGAGGAGGAGGACGACGATGACCTTTATTGTACATGCTGGACGAGGTTAACATAATTGACTATAATGTAGAAAGGACCACTTTGACTTTGTAGCCTACAGATATAGATTTACTACTAGTATCCACAGTTATGAATAGTTTATACCTTAACAGTCTTATGGTCTGTGGGATGAAACTGTCCCTGAGTCTGGTGGTTTTACATTACTTGACATCCATTGTGGAGGTGGTTGCAGACAGGAGTCCTCACTGTGGAGGTGGTGGGAGCAGGGCCGGCCCTGACCAATTTGCCGCCCTAGGCAAGATTTTAGCTGGCGCCCCCCCCCCCCCCAAAATGCAGACACTCACTATGATTCGCACGTGCATGGTTGTAGGATGACCACAAAAACAAAGATATTGACACAAGATGTGTGCAACTGTATCTAGTTTCCTATCCATTTGAACATGATTTAAGTGGGGGTGGACCTCACCTCCTAGGGGGGTCCGGGGGCATGCACCCCCGGGAAGACTTGTTTTTATATTGAAGTTAAAAGCATCAATCTGGTGCACTTTGAGAGCAACATTAGGAGATCTATGGATACATCTCTCTCAACACCCATATGAAACAGAACTGTAAGCAGATTTTATTTTCCTTTATGGATATTTTACAAATCACTCCCCTTTCAAACTGTATTCTTGTTTATTAATAACAACTTTTTTGTACTGTCAGTATTTTATACCTGTTTTTCACCTATTCTCTTATTTTGTTATAACTATAATGATCATATAAAGGTGTGCCTTTACCTCACTGAGCTGAGGTTATCAGAGCCTCTCAGTCTTTCAGGAGAGAGCTCTCTAAAGCTCTCCCCCCCGCGGCCGCTTACACAGTAAATTTCAATGTTAATAAAAGCACAAAGAAGCTGTGTACGTTTTTTGGGAGTTTGATTTATTTTAAATGAATACAAATACAAAATTAAAACCTATAATTGCACACTAAAACCATTATTTCAAAAAAAGAACAATTTCACATAAACCTTTGGTCTTTACTGGGACTGGGGCAGTTCAACTTGATTTTGGGGTGGGGGGGTGTGTGCCATAGTTTATGGGCGCTGTACGCAATATAGGCGTAGTTATGTTAGTATAAGATAATAAGATGTACTTTGTTGATCCAAAATCGGGAAATTGTGTTATGAAAAAAAAAAAAATGTATTTCTAACTTCTTTTTTTCAATTTTCGGCGCCCCCTATGGGTTGATGCGCCCTTAGCATTCGCCTATACTGCCTATGCCGAGGGCCGGCCCTGAGTGGGAGACAGGAGTCCTCACTGTGGAGGTGGGAGACAGGAGTCCTCAATGTGGAGGTGGTGGGAGACAGGAGTCCTCACTGTGGAGGTGGGAGACAGGAGTCCTCACTGTGGAGGGAGACAGGAGAATGGCAGCCAAGCTGTCCCACCCCCTCCAGGACACCCTGTCCTCACTGTGCAGCTCCTCCAGTGACAGGCTGCTGCACTCCTTCCTGCAGCAGTCAGGCTGTAGACCCACCACGGCCCCTGGTAGATCCTCACACAACAAGACTGCCTTACCTTACATGCTGTTGAGATGCTGCTTAACACCCCTAATCTAATCATTTGTGTTGCCTTGTATGTGTACTTACCAACTTGTCTTTTTTATATTCTATAACTCGTGTGCTTTCCTTCTATATGTTATTAGCTTATTCTGTATTATTGCATGCCACTGTTGCTGTAACAATGTTAATTTCCCCACCGTGGGACTAAGGGATTCCTGACGAAATGGTAACATATGGAGTTGCAGTGGTTAAACCATCATATCTGGATTCAATCTCACACTATATACATCACTATATGCATACACGGCATAGCTTTCATAATGAGTATGTCGTATGCATTTAAGACTTATTTGGTCTTGATATATCTTCATTTATTGCTATGGCCCGAGATAAACCGTCACTGCAGATATGTAGACTTCATTTGACAGAAGACACTTTCAAAAGGATGGCAGAATAAACGCAACTTAAATTGTTTTTTTATTTTCTTAGAACAAAACAATTATCCATCTGCATATCAGACAGAGACGCAGAACTGAATAGGTAAAATCAAAACAACGCAAAAAGGTGAATAATAAAAGTTTCAAAAGACAATTCTAACAACTTTGTTATCTACTGCCACTGAACCAACTGAAAATAAAACCAAGTCTTTCAAATATGTTCTCATGTTACTGTATAAGCATAATACAAAAAGTAAAAAGGACAACATATTCTTGAAGACACGCAGGTACCAACACTCTACAACACATGTGGGGGATACATATCAATGCATTTGTTAGATCTGTCCAATATACCAAATAGGAGTTTTACTTTAAGGATCAATTACAATGTGAACATTTTTCACAGCATTTGAAAATCTAATTTCTCTACGAGTGTTGCAAGCAGTCATGGTCTAAGTACATGTGAACATGGGAATGGTGGTCCAATCTTCATTATACCAGCTGCTCCTAGTTGGCGTGCTGAACGGTGGAGAAGCAGAGTTTCAGGGTGTACGGGTAAGGACCAGCTGGAAAAAAAGAAACAAGAGACATTACACAAAAACATGACCTGAGAGAGGACTCGGTCTTCAGACTAACATCTATCAGTGGTGTTTCCATGACCATATCAAGTTGCCCTCGTCCAAGTTACTGTCAGTCAAACTAAACAGTTTAATAAAAAAGTACCCGAAACAACATCTGGGATTTATTTTATTTAAGTTCTTTGTCTGAATCCTGCTCAGTCAGGGTTGAGACCTCCTACATTCTCAGGGGCTTTTCCTTACCTGCATTTTTCATCTGGAAGTGGTTTATCAATGCCAGAGCCTCCATGGCATCATTGATGGACTCCCACTCTAGCAGCCCTGAAGCACTGCGGTCACTGGGAGCTGCTCCACCTGGGGGTCAGAGGTCACTTTAACTACAGGAACATTTCTCTGTGCATGTCAACATTCAATGTTTGTCTACGTCCAGCCTGGCTGGAAAAATGTTTCAGTTTTCCCCCCCATGTCTATTGAGGGCTTCCAGAGTTTCTATACATAGTCAGCGAGTTCAAAAGTAAAACAAAAATAAAGCATGAGCAGTATCAAAGCAGCTTACTCTTTCCTGTGAACATTTTGACGTTGACGGGAATCTTGACACCAAGCTCCTCACAAATCTGCAAAGAATAAACTCTTATTAGGGAATTACATGCTTGTATTCCGACAGTCTCAGCTTGAAACCATTATTTATAGTACATGAAAAAATACTTTTAAAATTCCAGTTCAACCAAATACAAATCAGCAGTGATGAAGAATGTTGCCTGTTCTTTAATCAAGAGTCAATGTACATTTAAAAACTGGTATGAACCAGGCCTCTTCCACAGACCTGAGTGAAGATCTCTGGCGTGACGTCTGGCTGAGCGTTGAAGAAGTGCAGCACGTTGCTCGGGTGCTGGATGCGGTTTTTGGCCGCCTGCTCCGGCGAGGTGAAGCGGTTGTTCCTGGAGCCATGGAAGTCTTTGAAGCTGCTCGAGCTGTCCTCCAGCTCATAGCACTGACCGGGGACAATGGCCTGCTGCTTGGACACACTACAGGGAAGGAAAAGTCACATTCTAAATACAAGAGACACCAGGAGAAGCTGCATTTCTTCTTCGAGTCATCACTACACTATATCTTCCTCAAGCCGTTTGTCTGGCCTAACACCTACATTAGCACTTGATGGCATGAAGCTTCAGAACCTGTGAACCCCGAGCCTGTTTTTCAGGTTTCAGGCTCGAAAATGACATTCCCAGAACAAATGACCATATCTTCTAAAAGGGTTACATTAATAATCTTTTTTCTCAAAGTAATGATAACCTGTGAGTTGGATGTAGAAAAGTCAAAATCAATAGAGATGTTTTTTATTTTAAAGTAAATTCAGATTGAACATGGTAAAAAAAACTGTAAATTATAGTGTCCGTCCAAAAGATACATTTTGTACTTATAGTGAAAACTAACCTTGGATGATGGGTTAGTAGACTAAAAGCTTTAGGAATCCAAAGTACATCATATAATAAGTACTTTTTATGCGGCTTTCACACCAGCGCTTTTCAATTTCTAGCTCCGAGCGGGAGCTTTTCTGGTTCAGCTCCAGTTTCCCTTTTCAGCTCCCGCTCTGTGCACACCGCCCACTGGCGCCCCAGAGCTGCGTCATGACGTCACCGTTTACATCGCTGATTTGCTCCCCAACGGCAGCCATTACGGCAGCTCACAACAACAACAGCGTCGGGTCGATGATCGTGTTGCTTTTAATCACACGAAGCCAGAATAAATTGAATAACGACTTCTCCAACCTTATACTTTGCTCCAGAGTGCCGTGGTTCATTGTTCATTAATGTGTTTCTGCAGCATTTACCGACCGCTGCAGTGCTGGCTGCTCTTCCACGGAGTGTATGCTCCCGTTAGCTCCCGTTAGCTCGCACTGCAGCGGCCGCTCTGAAGTATTCACTGTCCGACTCACACAAGCAGCTGATGCATATCCCCAGTTCCCTTAGCCTAAGTGAATGTGTGTCAGTCTGAATTGACACTGTTTGGTATCACAACGCTGTTATGAAAGTTTCTCTGGTATAAAACGGGTGATGTTGGCATAGCAACCGAAGCTAAACTGACTACTTGCATCCGATAGCTGCAATGATACAAAACAACACGTCTGCCTCTCTCCACAATGATCTATAACAGCGAACGGAGGGTCAAAGCAAGGTACAAATAAACAGAATCACACGAAGCCTGGTTAGTGCTGCCTGACTTTATAAAGTGTGTTTATAGGCACTACTGCTTGTAGGCAGGCATAACAGTCGACCCAGGGGAGGTGGGTTTAGTTTCCTGCACGCCTCGACGTAAGCGACGTCGCCTCTTAGCTCCAAAGCTCTTGCCTCTGGACCGACAATTTTTTGGAGCTGGAAATGAAGCGGATTCCGGAGCCAAGAGCCGGCGCCGCTGCGGTGTGAACAGGAAAACCCGGCGCTTTTCAGGCTCTAGCTCCGAGCCGGAGCTGAAAAGGCGCTGGTGTGAAAGGGGCATGAGAGAGCTTTAGCAAAAAAAACTCTTCTGGGGCCATTTGGGTGGATTTTCCATATCTCTGGCCCCCCTTGTTTGATTATGACATGTGACATCTCTTCCTGACCGGCAGAGCCAATGGAATCGAGGGGAACTCCCACATAGTCCTTATTTGGTAATGCGTGTGTTAGACTGCTGCATAGCCAAGACCGGAAGCAGCAGCCACTCTGGTGGCTACCATTAGCAGCTAACTTTTGCTCTGCGATTTTTACATAAAAATGGAATATAAATTAAATATTTTTTTTATACAGACGTTAAAAACCTATGGATTAACCGATTCAGCCGCGTGTTTTCTCGTTTTAATGCCATTGAACACGTCTTTTGATCAGATTGACAGCTACGGTGAGACGATCTCCCTAGAAGCTCCGTAAAGGTACGTGTTGTGATGTCTGTGTTTGCTTCCCCTGTCCGAGTCTGGATCACTCAGTGATGATACTAATTAATATATATCATCTTTAATCGGATATCTTGTATGTGCAGCCACGATAAACAAGGGTACTTTTATCTTGAGTTCTGTGCCAATGTCCGTTAGCATTTTTCGCTAAGGGGTCATTTAGATGCTTCTTATGAGACTTGTTTTGTTTTGGTAAACATGGTTTGTATCGTCAGTTAGCTGAGATTATTCCCGTTAATTTGGTATAACACATTAATAGGTTCTTAAATATTAAGATCCCCTGAGACACAGTGTCGTGAAAAAAAAACCCTTGGGGTTTTTACAGGTTAAAATATTCTTGAGGCAGGGCTCTCTTCTTCTGGACTACAAATATGTATCCAGAATATAGGTTAGAACTGACAGGATGAACTCACCACACATTGAGCCTCTGTCCAAACAGGAAGTTGTTGTTGAGGTGAGTGATGGAGCGGTCCACTGCATAGCAGTCTCCCATCTCCACCATGGCAGCGCCGGGCTTACTCTTCATGAACTTCACCTGCAGAGACAAACAGAGAAAAGATGAACGAGTGCGCTTCACCTCTGGGTTCTTTTTGGATTTCAAATGTATCAACCTGTAAAAAAAATGTGGGCCAAAATACGGACACTCCATGAAAAAAAACTAAGAAAGTAAAAATGTTGATCATACAGCCGTTACAGCATAAAATCATGCATTTTATTATACCTCGCTCACAATCTAAAGCCCTGGCTTGTTTCCACTAGAATCAGCCATACTCTCATATTTGCCCTTTAGACAAAAAGCAGGCCACATTCCTGTGCATTGCTGCTCTGTCCTAAAAAAGGGACAAGTTATGTTTTTCAAATGGTCATCAGATTATACATTAAAACATTTGTTTTATTGTCCTATCGTCTTGTTTAGCAGCAGCTGACAGACAGCCGAGTCAGCAGGGCGTGATCTGTTTCGCACTAAACTAACTCAGTGAAGCGTCTCTTGTTCCGACAAGAGACATTATCACTGCTTACAACGTACTGCTACCACCAAACAATGGTGGCATAGATCAAAATGAATATCCAATCATATTTATGATTGAGATGCCAATGTTTAAACAAACTGGAATAATGTTAAACCACATGCACATCAGAGCAACTCCTTATAGTGACACTCAGGGGTTAACTAGGATTAGCAGGTTTGAGAGGCTGTCTTAAGGCAAGGGTGTGTGAGGTTATGGAAGTTAAATATTCCAGTTATGCAACATAGCCATGTGCCGTGAAAAAAGAAGTTGTTTTGTCTTAAAATTAGACACTTCCAGTAGTTAATCTCTTGTTTTAGTCTGAATATCTTTACCAATGTGTGTCCCACTGCCGACTTCAGCCTGCGTTTTAATGCGTGGCATTTAGTGAACAAATAAAACCATTACTATGTGTATAGTAGCAATTCATGGAAGCAAGACAAAAATGTGTCTTTCACTAAAACCCATTCTTATAAACAAAAGAAAGAAAAGGAACTTGTCCCAGGACCTGGAATACAAATAAAATCGATTTGCTTCTCCAGCAAAAGTTGTCTTTCTGTACATACTGTATTATAAGGTTGTTATTTTGTACCAGATGTTGAACTAATCAAAAACGTTGGAGCTTCCACATTCACAAAAAACAGACACTGACCCGCTCTACGTTGCCATAGAGACAGAAGATGTTGAAGACCCGGTCTGCGTTCATCTTGACGGGCTCCAGTCCGTAAAGCATTACGACCGGGGACTCAGCGTGGCCCCCGTACTCCCCAGGAGGAGGGGGAGGGGGTCCGTAGTTGGGCCCGTAGTTGGGCCTCCCTCCACGCCCTCTCATTGGTGGACCCATGCGGCGACCCTCATAGGGCGGGGATCCGTAGCTCTCGTCGTAGCCATGGTAACCACCTCCTGAATAATGATGGAAGCGAATGAGAGAACAGAAAACCTACAAATCAAAGAAGGCGAGTTCGACTCTAGAGAACCGTTTTACTAGACAGAAGAGACACTCCGAGCCCCACTGATTTATTTCAAACATGTGTAACCTGAGAGCCTTACCGTACTCTGGAGGATGGTCGCCCAGCAACGCAGGCTGTCTCTGTCGCTTGTTGGGGTTTGCATTAACGTCATCTACGAGGAGAAAGAGAGTAAGAAATAAAAGTAAAAAGGCACATTGATACTAGGGCTGTGCATCTTCACTGGTCTCACGATTCGATTATCCTGTCAACGATTCGATTCGGTTCGATATCCCGATGCATCACGATTCATACCAATGCGTTGCATCCTCAATTTTCTATATTACTGCACATGGCTTATTCTTCATCAATGCATACATGCAGTAAATACATATGAACTCTCTTTTTATTATTTAGAAAGTGCTTCAGAAATCAATAACATAAATGTCTTGACATTAACTTATAAACCAAAATAAATGAATTGTATAGGTCTAGCCTCCCTATATCTGTGTGTGAAGTTGTTCCATCCTCAAAAACAAAAAGCTAATGCTTCTGCAGTCTAGCTGCAGCTTCTAGCCGCGGCCTTCTGTTAAGAAAGGACACTGAATGTCCTGAAGGAGGCCTCACACACAGGACCTGAGTCTGAACACAGCAGACACCAGGAGGATTTACAACAGCATATAACAACAACAATAGTGCATGTGGGTGCACACTCACATTCTCTGTATCACTGTTACATAAATCCCATGAATGTATGAGACTAAGTTAGCTTCATTGTATCTCAGTGATTAAGTGAATAATAAAGTTTCTATCGGGTCACTATCAGCCTGTCACTCATTATGTTCAGGAGGGGGCGGGGTTTGGAGGAACGGAGAGGAGACGGTGATCGCGGAAGCTTTCCTCCTGCCTTCACAAACTTTACACACGTATATATCGTCTGAGAATTGCTAGAGGGCATTCATACTCTGCAATCCAAGACTTAACGAAATCCACCAAAAACCTGACATGATTGTAACGCCAGTATTTCTTTAAAACATAAATCCCCGTGTCTCTGAGCCGCAGCGACACGGAGTGATTCGGAGCGGGTCCTTCTGCTGTTGGTTCTGGACTGGTGTTCTTGTGTTGGTGGATAAAGCAGACTGCTCCGTGTTTGGAGTCGCTGTGCCGTCTGTTCCCTGATCTCTGCGTCACCGACCGGTTTGATATTAAAGTGACAGAAATAACGTTATAGTAAAGCCGCTGCCAGAAAATCAGGAAGCAACGTTACTACTCTATAACCGATTATCTTCCGTCACTGCATCGAGACCGAAACGTCCGCATGGTAGAAACGATTATTTTCAACACCCCTAAGTGATACCAGACAAGCCAACTAGATGCCTCAACCTGCACCCCCCTCAAATAAGTACTTAAGACGAATGCATGCATTGCTGATTCATCTTGCAACCAGCAAAAGTATAAACCCCAGCTGAAAAAGCAGCGGACAGTATTTTAGTGATTGATCTTTGTCTGTATTAAAGGGGACCTATCATGCAAAATGCACCTTTGTACGTCTTTCACACATGAAGATGTGTCCGCGGTGTGTCATGGAACTCACCAAGTGTCAGAAAACACAACCCTCTCTCTTCCTCTATACCCAAATCTCTAAAAACGGGGCTGCACCGGATCTGATCCAGATTTGAACACCGTCCCGTCAGCGCCTGCTGCTGTAATTCAATGCAATCCCTCCCCGTCGAGGCAAGCAGTGCGATTCTCTCCGGTAGTCCACCGGCGGATGACAAACACCCGCCTCTTCCAAGGAACGAGGGGACCGTGCGGCAGATTCAGTTCTTTTTCGCCGATCAACCTGTCCGTTAAAGTTTAAATCTTCCGGACAAAATTAGAAAAGTGCCGGTCAAAGGTCTTCTTTGTTATTCATTGAGCTTTAAAACAAATGAATAACGACTATATAATAAAACACGCAGGACAGAGATCTATTTTTCTCCCCCTCTTCTGACTTGATCAGAGCACGCTCCCCTCTCCCGCAGGGGGGCGTGGTCAGCTGCAGCTCACAGAATCAGCCCCTGCAAAAACAGGGCTGGAGAACAGCAAATAGAGCGAAATGAGGCATGGCTCAAATGCATGATCCGTTTGGTATTTTGAAAACAGAAACGTATAAATTAGGGCTGTCAAACGATTACAAATTTTAATCAGTTTTAAAATTAATTAATCAGATTAATCACCATTCGAACTATGTCCAAAATATGCCATTTCTTTATGTATATTGTTGTGGGAATGGAAAGATAAATGAGTCGACGGAGGGGGGGCTAGGGGAGTACTTCGTGACCACAGAGTGTGAACGATGTGATCAGCTGTTTTAGTGCAGTTCTCCAGTGAAGGGGGGGGAGTCTCCTCCGCAGCCGGTTGGCGTAGTTTTGGCACAGTTCCGTTGTACAGACCGACGTTAACAGCAGCCTGTCTGTGCACACGGAGACCGACTCTGTCGTCCGGGGATCTAACCGCCTTCTGGAAAAGCTTCACAAGTACGTCGGTACGCAAATGCGCTTTGTGACACAAGTGACGGTACGCATTTCAGATTACGCACATAACCTGCGTACCAGTTATGTGTTACCTGTACTACAGCAAAAGTATTCTCCGTCGGGACTTCCTGCAACAACACCACGCCGTTATCTTGATTCTGATTGACCAGAAGACATTATCAAAGATGTTCTTGAGAAGACGATCACTACGTGACAAAAGTTTTCAAAACCGTTTCTAGTCTTCGGCATTTCGAGACAAGTGGCTGCTGAAATCAATCTTACTAACTGCTGTCTGTGCAATTTACTCGGCGCGAGTTGGCACTTTATTTTGCTTACTTTAACATCATTTTTCATGGTGTAGCCTACCCCAGCCATACCCTGGCGCTGCCACTGGAGGGATGTATGGGGCGGGCCATTCTGCACATGCGTTAAATATTTTAACGCAATTAATTCAAAAAATTAATTACCGCGTTAACATCATTAGTATAAATATACAGGTATGGCCCTACAATATATAATTTAAATATAGCATGATAGGTGTCCTTTAAATGGAAAGGGAGGCGTAGGGAAGTCACTGGTGTTGACACCTTATCCACAATGGAGCATACCAAGGGGAACAGCAAACATTGCAAACAATTGTTTCACAAATTACATTTAAAGAACATATTTTGTACGCGTACACAAACACACACCTGCATTACTCCCATTGCCATCTGCATCACCATCTGTTGGGGTACACAATAATCAGTCAGAATGGAAGCTGGGTTAATCAAAAAAAGGTAACATTTTGTGGGTTAATGTGAATTCACCCCAGTTAAAATGTAAGGAGGGCACAGTAAAACCACCATTTCAGGATATAAAATACCGATAGTTTGGAAGAGCCCGGTTGATTACCTGTGGATGTACCAGATTCTAAAAGCAATTTGGCAATTAAAATGTAAAAAAGCATGCAGATTTTGGACACCAACAGCCACTGTGGCTGGTGGATGGAAAGCTATTCCTGCTTTTTGATAAACAGCGCATCCTGCATGAATTAATATTCAGCTCACACCCTCTGTCCTGATTAAACACATGATTTAATTCCCAAAGAAAGTCCAAGGAAGCCGGTATAGATGAGACAAGACTTTTAAACGGACAGTAGTGACAATAGTTTGAGGCTCCGACAGAACCCCGACCTACACCCTCTTCCACAAAAAGAAAGGTTAAGCCTGCATGAGGGAGAAAGGTGGAGTCATGTCAGTCTGGTGTGGCAATGTTGGGTGCTGGGCTTTGGAGTCATGTGGTGCTGTGCAGTGATGTTCCCTGAGGAGGGCCTTGATTTACTTACTGCATGCTTACAAACAGTAGGGAGGAAGATATTTGCTGCAGTAGCTCCACCACTCTGCACTCAATTCATTTCATCCAACACTCATCCATTTCCTTTCTTGGGGAACAACTCTCCACCTCAGGATCGAGTCCTGGTTCTATCAGGTTGAAAGGCCCATTGGTGGGTTGGTTGGCCGTTTCCATCCTTTTTGTCCCTTTTTGGTATAGTCCGCTTAGCGCCCACTGGGAGGCCTTGAGGCTGCCATAGAGCACATTTCAGTTGGGTAGCTGGCTCCTCTTAGCCGCAAATTGCCAAACCTGCATCACATGGAAGGTGTTACACAGCTTCTCAAGACTTTAAAATATCAATGAAAAAATTGCACTCAAAAAGGGGATAGCTTAACAGGGATGCATGTAGTAAGAAAATCAGAGGAAAAGATGAAGAGATGAGGAAAAGAGCTGAATTCCATGTGGGAGGAAACACATAAAACCAAAAGTGGGCCTGAGTGTGCTTGGTGGTGTTGTCAGCAGTGTCTTCATCAGTTGTCTTGTGTTGACTCCAATGGAGCTGTGAGCCATCTATTGGATCAGTTGGTTCGGCGTCAGCGAGTGTGTCGCTGGAGTGTTTTGTTTTCATGTCAACAAGCTTGACGGGTAACGCGGCCCAAAACAGTACAGGAAGGGGCTTGAGGCTTTTACAAATGTGATCTTGGTAGACTGGTGAGTATCAGTCTACATCAATTGTTGTACTGAGATGTCTGTCTGTGTCTTCTCTGGTATCAGTCTCCGTTTGGTGTCGACAGTGGGGTGCTGGAGTTGTAGATGCGAGCTCTGGCCTGCTTCTATGTGTCTTTGTATCAAAATGGGTACAAAGTAAGAAGGGGGGAAGGAACCGAGTGTAGCTCAGTGCCAAAAGCCCCGCTCTGTGTGCGCTGTCTTCATGGCTCTTGTGCTGGAATACGGAGATGAGGCATGAGTGGGAAATCAGTCCTACATCGGCATGTTGAATGGTGGTGTCTTGTAGTTTGTCCCCTTGTATCTCGGGGGACATTTGGCCCTCTGTGTGATAGTGGCTGTGTCCTCACTGAAGAAGTGGATACTTGGTGGTGTTGGAAGAGCGGTGATGTTGTCAGCATGTATCTGCCTCTCTCTCTCCTGTGCATGTTTTTTGGACTTGCTGAGATCACAGGTTTATCAGGAGGTAAGAGTTACATGGCGTCACAGATAGCCTGGTTACGGAAGTTGGACTGTTCTCCCTTATCACACATACCACACCACAAAATGAGGCCACCTCAAACGCTATTTGATCAGAGTCACTTTGATTTGCATCAAACCTACGTTGGCTGCCCGAGGGGAGCTCCGACTATACATGTTAGACTTCAGTATGGTGTTTGTAAAAGTATAAAACACTGAAGGAAATGTAAGGGTTAGATGAGTGGAAAGGCTCGCAAACATTTTGGTTGGCGAATACATTTGTTTCTGGAAAATACATGTTGCCTGAACTGCGGAATAATTATAATGTTTTAGTTATTATAACTGTTTCATTATAAGTTAATGCAACATGTTTAGGTGTGGTTAGGAGGCCAGGAACAAATGCTGGCTAAAGAAGGCTTTGCAGACAAGAGGGACGTGTCATGACTCAGATATGTACACAAGAAGAGATCATAAACAGCTCACAATTCAGCAGTCCACACAACCTTACAAAAGGCTTCTTAGTCATTGTGTAAACTACAGAAAACTCACAAATCCTGGTTTAATCGCATTTAGCCTTTATATTGGCCCGTCAACGACTTTTACTCAAATACAAAATTAAAAAAGATGTTTTTGGCTGTGATTTTGATACGTCTAGCTAGATTTGTTTATCCACCGCAGTTAACACTGATGCTGTGTTATTACCGGCAGTGGTTTCTATGAAGGCGGTTAAAATTGTTTTATGACGTGGTAGAAATACTTACAGCTCAGGCGTTTCAACTTACAGTCACCTCAGCTGTCATGACATATTTATTATATTCAAATTCCAAGTAAATGAGAAATAGATTTGCTGAGGGCTAAAGCCAGCATATGTAAACCAGAACGACTCCATGCCATGAGAACAAGAATGCTAGCCTGAAGCTATACAGAGCAGCATACCATTTCCAGACAAGAGACTTAAATAAAGATGTAATATTTTTCTTTGTCAGCTAATTTGTTCCTGTTGATCCTGCCACACAATAGAGCTCAGACATTTTTTTTTAATCAACTTGAATGTATGGGTTTTCATCTCACATGTCTCTTCTGGTGCTAAAAAGATTTATGCTCACTGTTTTGACAGGATTTTCAACACTAATGTGTCTGGATTGTTATATAACTTGTTATATTAGGACCCTTCTTCAAAGTGTCTCACTGCATGAACCCTGAGCAGTGTCTTTTGAAAAGCGTTAAGAGTAAGACCCAAGTCAACACTTCAGTCATAATGCCAGCAGGTTCTTTACAAACAAAATAGTATATTGGACACAATTTATATCTTTGTAGTAGCATTATGAATGAAGGGTGTAACTCCCAACAGTGGCAGCATTAGGCTTCAGATACAAAGCATGTGGCTCAGCAGATGTTTGGTGGTGTGTTCAAGTGCTTTAGGTTTTACCTGGGCCTCCCAGGTTGGGGTTAGTGTAGTCCCAGGTGTCTTGGTCATTCTTGAACACATTCAGTCGAGTGGGCTGAGGAAACACAATTTGTATGAATACAAGCATAATCATACATGAACTATAGTAATCCACACAGTATGATCATCCTCTTCTACAAGTCAGGCTGCAATAGGCGCATTCACACTGCGGTAATTTCCCCACAAAGGTTCATGCGAACTTAGTTCATGATCGCGTTCACACCAAAAAGAGCCGGTACTAAAATTAGTTCATGCGAACCTTTGTTCGCATGAACTTTCGAGCGGCTCTTTTGTGAGAAAAGAGCTATATTCCTGATTGGCTGGGCGGATTGCAAACCACGCCCCGTAAAACTCCCAAAAAGTTTTGTGAAGACGCCATTTTATTATCCTCGCATTAGCATTATTAGCATTATTAGCATTAGCCCAGCGCAGAACCGCAAAGAGGCTAACTTATGGCAACACAAAATAAAACATGGGAGCGGTGGAGATGAGGAGGTGTCGGTGTTCTGGCGATTTACTCAGAAGGCTTCAGTAGAAGCTGCTGGGAGTCCCAGCAGCTTCTACTGTGTGAACGCGATCTGTACTTAGTTCATGAGAACTAAAGAGTTCTCATGAACCTTTGTGGGAAAAGTACCGCAGTGTGAATGCGCCTATAGAAAGGAGAAACTGCTGCGGTCCATCCAACACACAACCATTTTGTAGTCAAGAAATAAACCATTTTATATGATATGGCATTGATTGGAAACTATGAGCTGAATTGTAAAATGAAGTTATAGTCGTCATTACAAAAAAGTAATGGGGTTATTGTTGGTCTGCATTACTGTGCAGAGTTATGTAAAAAAAAAACAGTCTGGCTTTCTTTGCTTTAGCTGGTTCAACAGAACCTGAAAGCCTCAGATATAAAACAGCTACAGCTACAAATTACTGCTGTTTAGCTGGGTTTTCTGTCTCAAGCTCTGTTTCTTGCTTCATTTGACTCTTATACTGGACGGAATCCATTGATCACCGCCAACCTTCACTTTATACGAACATTAAGGCAGAAATGTACTAAGTGTGCGTTAATTAACCCGTTAAGCCCCGAGCCTGGTCCCAGAACAAATGACTATAACTTCACTTCTAAAAAGAGGTAAATGAATAATCCTTTTTCTCAAAACAATGATAAACCTGTGAGTTGGATGTAGAAAAGTCAGAATCAATAGATTTTCTTTATTTCAAAGTAAATTCAGATGTAATTTTTTATTTATTTTTTATAAATTGTGTTATTACGTCAATGTCAATGGCCATGCTTTGTGTTCTGCAGCGTACCTTGGCATACTCGATCTTCAGTGTGCAGCAGCCCGAGTAAATATCAGCTCCGTTGAGTGAAGCTTTGGCCCGCTGTGCACTTTGCACTGAGTCGAATGTAATGAAAGAGTTAAGGACAAGACACGCCAGTACCAGCTTTGATGAAAATTATAATACAGATTACTATAAGCCACAACATCTAAGAATAAAATAACTACTAAGATTGTCAACACTATAGAAGTTTAAAATATCTATGTCACCAGTAGAAATGGTGGTATTCGTTGGACAAGTTCCTGTTATAAAGCCATGTATTCTGTTCATTTGTGTTAGAACTAGCAGGAAATACAGCCGTGCCAGCTTATTTCTTCTGTACATTTTTTGCAAACTGGTGGTAAAAAATCAGTTTGTGCCCCTGTCAGAAAGCACCAATCAAAAGGATATTCAACCATGGCCTGGACACCGTTCTTCCTGAAGATGACGATTCTCTGGACAGGCCCACAGTTGTTGCAGATGGTGTAGAGGACATCCTGTTAACAAGTAAAAGGTTGAAAAACTGATCCACAAACAAATGTGTTCTCTGTTCAACAGCCAAACTTAACAGAGGCATAAACAAAAAGTCTACACCGACTTTGCTTTTAATAAAAAGGTTGCCGGTAGACTTTTATTACAATAGTTGATCCACGTTACCTGACAAGAACAGTACAGGGCTGCTGCTGGGGTTAACCAGGACTAACAACACTTATGATGTATATACAAATTAAATTCACCACCAGCTGCAGTGTATAAGCAAAAACAAACAGAGTCTCCCTTTAAAGGGAGTTAGCAGCCGTGAGCGGTGTCGTGGACACATGTGCTTAAGAGTGCTGACATTTTAACAATAACCCCTGTCATGGCTTTTCTCCCCAAATGTAAAACATGTCACAAACTTGATGAAGCTCGGCAATTCAAGCAAAACAGACAAGGAGGAAGTCCAAATATTTGCATTTACCGAGGTGATGGGGTAGATGGGGTTCATGATGGTGAGCAGAAGAACATTGTTAACACTTCTAGAGTCATCGGCGTCTCCCGGCCTGGATATCTTCTGGCTGGTGGAGTAGTTGATGAAGGCTGGGTGGCCAGCGATGTAAACCTGGTTGTCTGCAGCATAGGTTACAGATGTGGATGCTCCATTCATGTCTTCGTACTCGACCAGTGCCTGCCGCTTCTTGGGCATCACAACAACATAGCTAAAATCAAAATAAATAAAAAAGTTGTTTCAATGCAATGTGAGATCTACTGGGTCACATGTGCAGCCATTTGTACAAGACCACTTGAAAGTTAATATCTTGCAGGTGAAAGGTTACAGGTTTCCACTAAACCAACGGTGAGCCTGACTTTCAGCTTTGTAAAAAAAAGAATCCAGGTAACGACCTAAAAGGGAAGTATGCATTTCTTTGCACATTTATTCCACACACAAAGAATGTTCTCCTCCTCTACCTGATTGCTCCAAATTCTTGCAAGGCCTCCACAAGGTCGGCCTCTGTAACACCGTCGACAAGCCCCCGGACATGCACCACCACAGACGGAAGGGTCTTGTGTGGATCTTCGTATCCCTTAGGAAGAAAGCAGAAAATTAGCATAGGTCTTATCAAGTGCTGGGCGTGTGCCTTATGTAACAATGTTGTATTGAACTGTATTCTACCTTCAATTTAAATTGAAGGCCTATTTGCAGTTTTTATTTATTATAATCACAGCATAACCGTGAAGTAGTGGTTGGCAATTAAATTCTTACTCGCAAATATAGAATGAAATCATCTTTAGAAATGTTGCTGAGCATTGGCCATATAAAAGTAATTACATTTTTTAAAGGATTTATAAGTTAACCTTATTTTTACCTTTCTCTCCAGTGAGAACAATGCGTCTCAAAATGGTCTGATTTAGAATGTAAATGTTTTCTGATCAATTCAAGGTTAAAACGGGATTTTCTGAGCAGTATAAGTTAAAACAAGCACAACCTAAACATCAGTAAATGCGACATACAAATGAATGCATCATTACTATTGCAAACCATTATTTATAATAGTGTACACTGACATGGATCATTTAAAAGGCAAAATTACTAATTTGACTTATGATACTTTGCTACATTTTGATGATTATAAGATTATGGTTTTGAATGCTGCAATTTCAGTTGGGGGGGGGGGGATTTTCTACAGTAGGGTATTATAATCTTTAGTTAAGACGCAAGTAATTTTAAGGATTCAAATACTTCCGTATACTTATGTAAAGGGACACGCTGTTACTGGATGCTACAGCTTAATCGTTGCATTTACCTTAAAACGACAAGCTACCTTAGGTTGTAGTTGGGGGAGGAGGCAGTTGACTTACTCTGCGTATATTGTTAAATTTGTATGCCTTACTACAATGGAAAGACAAAGTGGGTGGGTATAAAACATGCAGAACAACACTACAATGTTACCCGACTGACCTAGCTGCTACACAAATGCTGCATAGTAAGATTACAATGTGTTGCTAGCTCACAGCTAGCACATGGCTAATCGTTACCGGTACTAGAACAAAGCCGTTCCCAGGCAAGGCCCTTCGACCACCCCACTCAGAAAACACAGCAAAGCTTTAAGCACGACTTGTGTTTCTGGATGTTTCTTTCTGAGCCACAAGCGTATACTATACATAATAAAGATTATACAACGGTGAATGCACGATACCCCTTCACAAAGACATATTTAAATTGACCTGCGACGTATCGTGATATTTTTTTTCCCAAACGCGCAAATCAAATTCAACCACGAACACTGGGCAGCGTGTGTTCGATAAGCAAGGGGAAATTATTTCCACTACAGCTCACACACAACACAACTCACCGTGGCCATTCCGTCAGTTTTCTGTCGTTTTGTTGCCCTGCCGTCTTCGCTGTAGTAACGGCTCGCTGCAGTAGCCATGTTGTCCCGGTTAAAAAGGATGGTGGTAGTGACGATGAAATGAAATGGACGGAAAAGTCAAGAAAAGCAAGGCTCGTTTATCCACGCCCAGCGGAAACGCGGGCTGTGATTGGCCCGGGAAGCTGTCAATATATATGTTACTTCAGTGAGAGCCAATAGAGTGGCGAAGTCCCTCCTCTTCCGGTGGACCTCCATATTTCGGAAAAATTATGTATTGAAGTCAATGGAGAGAGAAAGATTATCTTTCGATCCCGTTTGAATTGTGCCACGAATTACACATGTTTGTCAATTTAAAAGATAATTTTGCCTGTCAAAAAAAAAAATGTGTCGTAAAACTGTGAAGTAACACATTTTTTTGTGTGAAACGCTGAATGAACTTCATCTCTCTTCTCGCACAACAACACACGTCACCAAGATGGCCGTCACTACTGTCTTGCTAAACAAGGGATTAACTACCCTCACTATCACCACAATGAAACACGTCCAGAAGAATGTCATGCAAAGCTGCCTTCCTGCCTTCCTTTGATTCTCTGAACTGCCTGGTCTTTTTAATGTTTAATGTCAAGCATTTGTGCAGATAGCATGAAGTAGAAAAAGATCGCCGATGCTAATGTAGCGTTAGCATTTCTCCCACGGGCTTAAATGGTGTATTATAGAATGATCACACCGGTGTGACAGTAGGCTACTCTTCAAAGGGTTCACGAAATATGACTACTACTCTTATATGATACCAACCTGGCTGGTACTAAGCACACAGGCATCTTGTTAAAGTTATCTTTGCCATCTCTTATTTTTAGTGGAGGAAAACAATTGTGACATCACTTACTGGGATTTGTAGTCTTTCTAGTTGCGTATTTTTCCTAGTCTTATATTTCAACAGTTTTACGACAAACTGACTTTTTTGACATGGAAATTATTTTTTAAGATTGACAAACATCTGTAATTCGTGGCACAATTCAAAAGGGATCGAAAGATAAGTTTTCTCTCTCCATTGACTATGAGGTCCCCCGGAAGGGGAGGGACTTCGCCACTCTATTGGTCATGTGCGCGTTCGTGTGTGTTGGAGGAGGGGCTCTGTAAGGAAGTCTGAAGGAAGGGGCAGATTTTTTTTTCGGCTGCGTACTTTCAAATTCTAGCGAACTCGAGCTGGTTTCTCCATTCTTACCTACCCTACCTTTAACTGTAAGCCTATTTCGTGTATGTACATTTGAGCAACAAAAAAGTGCTGTTTGAACTTTGTAAAAGTCCCAGTAGTAGAGCTATAGGGCACAAGAAAGGGCACCAAAGAAAATAATACCTGCTGATATCTTATTATTTCAATTATCTACATACATACATATATATTTGTTTCAGTTACACAAAACAAAACTTTAATCAGCAAATCAAATGTACCAAAAGGTGGAATAAAGACCACTAAGGTATGTTTAAGAGGTTTATTCTCAAATAAAACTGCCACTGTCCTATCATATAAGCAAGGAACAGCTCAAAGCTGTTAAAGCAGTCCTACATAAATCAAATTCAGCACTGTGTATACTGTAAAATGTAAAGTGACTGGAACACATCTGAGATCAACACATGGGGAACATCAATTCAGCACACAGTGAAACTGATTGGTTGATAAAAGGGAGAGTGCAGGACAGAAACAAACAGTAAACATGTGACTTCATTTTAAAAAGGCATGGCCGTATGCCATCATGAGAGGAAGCATTTAACAGCATCAGATTTCAGAAATCAAAATGGAGGCATTACAATATTATAATATTCAGCCAATTCTCAATGGAGAAAAATAGTTTGAGATTCGACACATTTTAGGGAAAAAAACAGTTTTCACTGCAATGTCTCTAACCTCAAGAACTCAATCTTAAAGTGTACTTTTAAACTGCTCAAAACTTTGCTTAAAGTCAATGGCGACATTTAGTATTACCTTAACAGGAGTGTAGCTTCTGCTACCCCACTTTAAATAAGGAAGATAAGATATGCAGCAGAAGCAACAATTAAAACAATCAAATAGAAACTAATTTCTCTTTTTACTATACTGACTAACAACCAAAAGCTGCACACAGAATACAATCATGGGGAAGAAAATGTAACTTAAAAAAGATTCGGAATAGTCAGCTAGTGAGAGCAGACAGGTTAGGGAATAATAAGTCTTCTTCTCTCAGTCGGCTGAAGGCGTAGGGCTGCGGTGAGGGCTTGCTGAACGGGAACGACTGAAACAAAAATAAACAGGGATTAGCTTGCCACAGGGGAGGATGGAAGAATGATCAGACAGAAATTCCACAGTCCTAAACATCTGACACAGTTTTAACCTTTTGAGAAAGTTCATGACCGGATACACACTGATACTTGTAAACAGTCTGAATACCTCTTTAACCTGTCAGAACAAGTTTTAATGTGAAGAGTCAAAAAGTATTTTCGTACACCTGTAATAGTTTATATATATTTGTCTAAGGCGACTAAACTTTGCTTTTCAAATAAATAATTGTCCAGGGTGAAGAGTGAAATACACAAACACACCTGGGGAGAAAACAGTCTTTTAAAAAACTGACAGGTCATTGACAGTCTCCCTACCTGCAACTACAGCAGATTGTTAACATAGTATACTCTAAAGAGACATTTAGCAGTGTTTAATGTAATGACCGGAGAAGGAACTGCACAATTAAAAGCCACCATATTTGTATTGGTTATTATAAAGTTCTAAGGAGTACTAAAATACGTTTTTTTTTTTTAATTGTTTATTATAAAGTTCTTAGGAGTACTAAAATAAATACTTTTTTGGTGAAGTAGCCTAAAATGGTAATGTATGGCAGAAGCAGGGCTCAAACTCAAATGTGTGCATTCATCCCAGGGATGCAAACAAATTATTTGGGATGATAACAATTACATTTTGAGACATGTACAGGACAAGAAATATATATATATATATAACCTAAGAAAAAGTAAACTACAAATAAACACTGATTTTATTCTCTGACAATGTTTAGCTATAACATATGTGTATTTAACAAATCATTTTAAAAATACATTTAGCTGTTTGTATGGTATTATATTTATGCCAGTCATTACTTTTAACTAAGGATATAGAATTTGGACGGCCACCAAATACTTCGGGGATTGTTTAATTATATTTGTTGCGGTTTGACACAGTGGTAAAAAGGTTTAGTGAGACCTGCGCACAAGAAGAAAAAAAACATTTGACTACAGGCGCTTTCACACCGGAGTACTTTTCCCAGGAATAGTTCTGATAGTTCCTGGGATTTTGCGTTCACACCAAAAAGATCTGGAACTAGAACTTTTTTTTGCGAACCTTTTCACCCCTTTTTAGTCCCTGCTAGAGAGCAGGGACTAAAAAGGGGTGAAAAGGTTCCAATTTCTGATTGGCTAGGCGAATTGCAAACCATGCCCCGTAAAACTCGTAAAAGTTTTTTGAAGCCACCATTGTATTAGCTGGCATTAGCATTATTAGCATTAGCGCAGCGCACCAACGCAGAGAGAATAAGTTATGGCAACACAAACAAAAACATGGGAGCGGGAGGTGTCGGCGTTCTGGCGATTTACTCGGAAGGCTTCAGTAGAAGCTGCTGGGAATCCCAGCAGCTTCTACTGAAGCCTTCCCCAACTCCGGGGACTTTGGGCGGCAGTATACGCCGTGAAGTTGTTTGCGGCCTGCCAGTAAACCCAAAGCAGAAGAAGAAGTGACGTCAGCGGCTTCATATGCTTAATCCTCCCTCAGGTACTTATTCCGGTGTGAACGCGATCTGCTCGGAACTCTTTAGTTCCGGCAACTAAAGAGTTCCGATGAACTTATGCTGCGTTCAGACCGGACGCGATGCGATGTTTGGGGGCGGCGCGATTACTTGTAAAGTCAATGCAGAGACGCGGACAGACGCAAATTCGCTCCGACGGCGAGCATGAAGCGGTGGACGCGGTGCGAATCACACGATTGAACGGTGCCGCGTCAAACGCGAGAGTTCAATTTTTGCAACTCGAGCGTCAAATTCACGTGGCGCGTTCTCGCGGAAGCCAATCAGCGGTTGAGGATCTCAGCCTGCCGTCACTGAAGTTCAACCATGCGTTCAACCAGAACACATCAGCCGTTAGCTCTTAGCAGTTAGCACACAGATATCACAGCTCCTCATATCTGTTCAGAAACTGGACAAAAGTTAAACAACCACAGACTCTCTGTGTCATGGTGAATACAGTCGCTGGTTTATTTATGTCTGTAGGCCGTTGTTATGAGTGTGGAATGAGCATATACAACGTTAGCTTAGCCAGGTCGACCCAATCTCCATTCAGAAAACAAGCATTCTAAAAGGTATTTCGCCTGCCGTCTGTCTGCAGACTTGTCAAGCATTAATTCATGGTTTTTACTAACCGGTATCAGTATGTTGTTACGTCGGCATCATTTAGAAACGTGTATTACAATTTAATCACGGTAAAATATGTTCATTTTGTTGTAGTTGTAGCTCCCGAGCCAGCGCGTCTTGTTTGAATGATGCGAGTAAACACAGCTGGCAGCCGCGGTGAAACTCGAGCGTTTAGAGCGATGAGAGCGAAGCGAATATTCGCATCGCGTCCGGTGTGAACGCACCATAAGTACTGGGAACTAAGTACAGCAAAGTACTTGGTGTGAAAGCGCCTTATGCCCCCCTCAGAAATATAATCTATTGAATCTCATCTTGTCTCTCTCTCTTGCACTCACTCAATCATCCAGGCACTCACGCATACAAACACATTTGTACTCTGAGCATGCTTGTTAAAGGCTCAACTATAGCTCTCTAATCACCAGTTTTGAAGACTACACCAAGCCTGTGCATTTCTTTCACCATGAACATGAGCTTTTCAGGGGGTTTGTTTTTTTGTTACCTTTGGAGACAGTGGCAGACACAACAAGTACAGAGAAGCGAAGGATGACTACAACTCGGAGAGACTGCGGTGGGAGGCTCTTGAAGTCTGATCTCTCGTCAGCTCTCTCTCTCCCTTTCAGAAGCTAAGACAGAGGCCGAAGAACTCTGGTAGGTAGGGGGGTCTGGTAGGTAGGTAATGGATTTAAATGATCTGTGTGGGTCAGCCCTCTGGTACTTCTGAAGACTCTAGTCGAACAACTGAATGTGTGCACGGGCTGATCTCGTCTGAGCGTGTGCGTCGGTCGAACAGACGGTCACCCATTCACTGTGGGGGGGTAGGTCGGAAGGTCGACCTCTTTCTCGCTGTCTAACACCAGATGCAGGCGAAGGCTGATCTCAGGTCAGCGCTTAGTCACCCTCCCGCAGGACGTACACACCGCCAGCTGGCAGACCATGGGCCTGGGATCAGCTGTGGTGTCAGTGCAGTGCTCAGCTCCCACCACACGCTTTAAAGAAAATATGAAAAATAAACAAAACTGTGCTGCAGAGATGCTTAACTTAAGTCACACCAAGGGTGTCGTCAGCTAATATTCTTTCTAGAGAATTCCTTTGATCTAGCCAGATTCATGATAGGGCATTTAAGAAGAAATTAAAACATTGAAAATACTTCCTGAGACCATCTTTACTTAACACTTATCAATCCCATTATTACAGTTTTCTCTCTTGCAATGTCTGCACTTAAATTCATTTCTATAAAATACAACTACATAGTTTGTGTCTTTAAAGGAAAGCAAGAGTACAGAGGACATGTCCCTGGTTTTAGCTGCTAAGAGTCTCAACAGTTTACTGGCTCTGTAGAAACAATCTTTCATGTGCTCTCTTTTCAGGCTCTAGCTGAGGTTAAATAGAGCTACCAAGAGCTGGAAAAGAGAGCACAGGAGAGACGGGGACATCTAATCTTTCATTTGCTCATACTTCCCTACACCAGACAGAGGGCCCAAGTCACTGTCGCTACCCATCCCCCACTCCACAGCTGGCCCCCGGCAGAGCAGAAGACTTGGCGAAGATGCAGATCTCTCTGCGTCGAGGAGTCTCGCTCGTCCATCTCACTTCTGGCGGATGTTTGGTGGCAGAGTGACGCTCCCGGGTGGATGTGGGGGTTATTTAATAGTAATTCCCTGGCTAGGATGGAGCACCTAAGTTCTGGCTAATGTGAAGGACATAACTAAGCCTCTCTTAGAACGCAGGATAGTTGTGGTCTTAACTATCTTAATTCTATACTGGTTAGTCTAGACCTTACTTCTTCCTTATAAGTGTTTACACAAGTTTAAAATGTCTGGTTAAAACACTGACAACTGGCAGGACTAAGCAACTAAAATCTTGTTTTAATGAGTGAGAGACATTAAGACGGTTTACCTGTTCCTTTTGTGGTCGGCTGAATGAGATCGTGAGTGAGAACGTGAGACGGAGCGCCCTCTGGGGGGGGAGCGACCTCTGGGGGGGGAACGACCTCTGGGGGGGGAACGACCTCTGGGTGCAGAGGTGGACCGAGACCGAGACTTGGAACGACTGGAGAGAGAAACAACATGATCCACTTTTGAATAATTAAGAATGAATTATTTTCTTCACAGATGAACATGTAGTGCTGACCTGACAGTCAGACTCCCGTCACTCACTGCATTCATGTCTCACCCAACAATCATGTCACAAGGGTGGAATGTTTGCTATACAACAGCAGTGCCTAAAAGATACAAGCTGTGTAATTGTGTCATGAAAAACTGTCGCACACACAACCTACCTTCTCACCGACGTCCTGGACTTGGAACGGGCTGGAGAGCCAGACCTAATGTTACAGAAAATAAATATACACAACACGGAAAAGGAATGGCCACATCTGTCACATACCTATATATATATATATATATATATATATATATATATATATATATATATATATATATATATATATATCGCCATTACAAAACCTATCAAATTGATGTATTAACATAACAGTTATTTATAGTAAACCAAGCTTTATTCTTACCGGCTCCTGCGTCTGGAATAGGATGGAGATCGGCGGCGGCTCCTGCAAAAGTACGTCAAAAGTGAGTTAACAAAAGGTTCGCGTGATGGCCGGGCTACCATATAAAACAACGGGGATGACATTCTTATTCTGAAATGTCTAATGCTGCACAGCTTTGCATGTCTATTCATTCTGTTTAGGGCAAGTATTTCTGCACTGTTGCAGATAAAGATTGGGCTAAACTAAAGTTATACTTCTACGACTTGTATGATAAAAACATTTCCAATAGGTCCAGGGAAATGTAAATTAGTTGCAATTATTAACCTGCAGAGACTTGAATCGACAGCAACTTACTACCGAAGATTTATTCAGAAAAACTTCAAGAGAGACCTTGAATGTAACAAAATAGGGCATTATTACAGTTTTCAAAACTAAATGATCAACTTAGTTATTATCCTGTGTTAATTCATGTAACCTTAACTTCAGAAATGCAATTCATCTGATCTAATCGGTGTGATTTGCAGCACTCAAACCAGTACATTTAGACTTAAAAGCAATAGGTTTCATGCAATAACTACCAAAAATCAGAAGCCAAAAACCACTGAGGTTCTGTGCCTACATACCGGCTGGGGCTACGGCTGCGCGAGCGAGAGAGATACCGGTGCCCACGGGACCTGGACCTTGAGCGAGATCTAGAACGAGAATGGGACCTGAAACGAAAACAAAAAACTCATTTATTCCCAACCGTCGTTGAGGCAGGGGCGGACTGGGAGGAAAAAGTGGCCCGGGGATTAATTGACAGACAGGCCCACTTAATGCGCGGCATGTATCGGCCGGCCGGCGACGAAAGTATGTTACTTAACAAAAAACCCTATGCCTTTAATGTTATTCTGGACCATTATTCATATAGTAATCACATTACCTGAGCAGCCATTGAGTTGCCGAGAGCAAAATAGTTACGGCATATATTTAGTGATTTTAATGTCAACAGATCATTGATGCAACAACATCTGGACCCAATTTGCCTGACTTGACGCATGGAATAAAACATGGGCGTAGGAAGCATCCTCAATGTGGGTGAGACAATTTAACAGGGGGTGTGGGCAGGTGGTGGACCTCACCTTATCTAGGGGGGTCCGGGGGCATGCTCCCCCGGGAAGATTTGTATTTTATTTTTAAATGTTGAAGTTAAATTCATTTAATTTCAAACCTTTATTTATACAGATACATCCCATTGAGATCATTGATCTCTTTTTCAAGGGAGACCTGCTCAAGTAGTTCCACATGAAACATAAAAACATAAATAGAACAACAAAAGGACATCATACAGCATCATTTACATAATTATCCACATAAACAGGTACCAACAGCTTCCGATTGACGAGCATCCAACTGAGCTTTAAAAACATTTAGTGGCAACAGATTGTTCAGTTTCCATTTAATTTGCAGACTATTCCAAGACAGAGGAGCTGCGCATCTAAAAGCTGTCTTCCCTAACCCCCTAAACGCACCAGGAGCGTCTGCGCCGCGTTACGGCTGCGCCGCGGCGGTCGTAAGGATCGCGGCCACTCTAGTCAATGGGTGCTATTCCACCACACGTGCCGCGTTACGGCTCAGACGCGTCCCAGAAGCGGCTCGGCGCAGCGCTTCTCTAAAATTAGGATGAATCCTATTTTTGCCGCGGCGCAGCCGTAAGGTAAGGTCGGGCAGGCAGCCCCCCCCTCGCAGGAAGTGGAAAGGTGAGCATCCGGGCCAGGCCCATCCCGCATATATACTAATTTAGCAGACCCCCCTCCTTCATCACAACACCTCCACTACGATACGCACAATGGACGACGAGGTGTTCATAATGGAAGTGGAGAAACACACCATTGTATACGATGTAACCAATGCTTTTTACAAGGACAACATCAGAAAGGACAAGGCCTGGTTTTTAGTCGCTGCAGTTTGTGGAGTGGAAGGTAACAACTACATATTAATGTTTTAAAGTTAATTAAGAACTGCGAGGCTGCACACACGACGCTCCGCTTCCGCAACGTTTTGAAACACGCCTGGTGTGTTAGGTCGCAGGAGGAGGTCGCAGCGTGGCGCGGCGCAGACGCTCCTGGTGCGTTTAGGGGGTCAGACAGTCCTAGCAGTTGGCACAGTTAAATGCATCAATCTGGTGCACTTGGAGAGCAACATTAGGGACTAAATCTATGGATACATCTCTCAACACCCATATGAACAGATTTACTTTTTCTTTCAACATGTATTTGAACAGCAAGTGGAGGAAAAAGTGACTGCACCCAAAACAATAAACCTGCTAGCTAACT
Organism: Pseudochaenichthys georgianus; assembly: GCF_902827115.2. Lineage (NCBI taxonomy): Eukaryota > Metazoa > Chordata > Actinopteri > Perciformes > Channichthyidae > Pseudochaenichthys > Pseudochaenichthys georgianus. Next base: position 1,369,693 of record NC_047515.1, read on the forward strand.
AGCCTAAACTCAGTAACAGAATGTGGGCAACACGTTCTTCTCCACAGCCGCGCGACCTCTGAGTCAGACATCACTTGCCCCTTTTCTATCCTACGGGTACAGCCACTCCCACTTTCCCTGCCAAAAAAAAGGGAGTGGCCGGAACACTGACAAATGTGGGCCGGTAGGATTTTTCCCTCCGGCCCACGCACAGCACCGGCCCACCGGGAAAACTCTCGGTATTCCCAATGGCCAGTCCGTCCCTGCTTTGAGATAGAGGACGGCCAGAGCTGTTCTCATCAGAGCAAGTGTCAAGTGTTTCAGCCACAACCTCGTCAACAGACAGTAATCCTTCACCTGCTGCGACGGCCTCCTCTCTTGCTAAAGCGGTAGCAGTCATAGGCGTAGTGGCCTCGGTCCCCGCACTGGTAACACCGATCCTTGGGGTCAAACTGGCGTCGGCTGGGGCGTCCACGGCCCTTCCTGGAGAGGCCTGTCGAGAGCTCCACACGAACACGGGAACCACAAAGAATCCTGAGGAGAAGAAAGGTCAGGGCAGAGACAGGTGGAGTTCCTGGTCCACATGCCAGATGTAAGGAATAAAACCCTTATCGAGTCCCCTTACATTTTGCATTTCTTAAGTCTGTTACAAGGCAACACACCCATCATTTAACACGTTTGAAGATGGAATTTGTTCATTTCATAAGGAAAATATTATTACTTACTTTCCATCCATGCCCTTCACAGCATCTTCTGCATCCCTTGGATCCTCAAACTCCACAAAGGCAAACCCAGGTGGGTTCCTGGCCACCCAGACGGTCCTCAGTGGGCCATAATAACTGAATGCTCGCTCCAGCTCCCCCTTGGCAGCACCATTGCCCAAGTCACCAACGTACACTTTACAGTCGGTAGACCGAGACGAGCTGCGGGAGGATGAATAGTGAGACATCTCTTATTGCCTCCTGGGAAAAGAGGAAAATAAGCATTAATTAGTGGTTTTGTTCATTAAACAATAATGTAGTTAACAGATATTTGTTTATTTTTATATTACTAACACGTGTCTGACAGCTTTAGGGATTATTAGATTTCAATTTGTCATTGATTTTCTGTTTAGTGAAAAACATGTTCATGACCAACTGTGTTGATTTCAAATGTTTGTGATAAAACAAAATGTATCTTTATGCATTGCGAGAATCATCTCACTTCTTAAGCTGAACAACTATTTTAAAAGCCTCTTGGAACTGCTGGACAATGCATCGCCACCAAAGCTGAACAAAGGGACGTTTTTCTGAGCTCAATCCTATACTTTTTAGAGATACGTGGTTCTCTCAGGAGAGAACCACGTTGATATAGAATATGATGCATTGAGGTAGATTTAACTACCCGACAGTATATAAAGGGCACAACCTTAAACATCCACAGCAGTAAAATGCATCATTAACACAGCAGCAAAAACAATCCAAAACACAAGATACAGTACACAGCATAGACAAGTAAACCCACTCTGAAACCTAACCTAAGGAGAATGGCAGCCAAGCTGTCCTCCCTATTGGACAATGTCCCCCCCCACCTCCAGGACACCCTGTCTGCACTGTGCAGCTCCTCCAGTGACAGGCTGCTTCCCCCTGCTGTCCCACTGAGAGATACCGCAGGTCCTTCCTTCCTGCAGCGGTCAGACTATACAACCAGCACGGCCCCTAGTAACCCCCCCCCCCCCACACACACAACGACATGGACTATAACACCTCTTGTTGTTCAATACCAACTATGTGCAATATGTGCGTCGTTAAAAACTGTGCAATATATACCTGGCTGCTAAATCCTCAGTAGTGTTACAGGGTGTGTATTTTTGTAAAATGTGTAGCTTCTTTACCATAATTTCTTTTTTTATCTTTAGTACTTTTTTGATGCATGCTTAGGTAACATTAAGCTGTATTTGGGTCTTTTGTAGGGATGTCCCGATCACCTTTTTTGCTCCCATTCCGATCATTTGATTTTGACAATCTGCCGATACCGATTTTTCCCGATCCGATCTTTATGCAATGCATTAAGAGAAAAAAAAGGTAACGGATAACGGCTGGTCATCCAACGCGATGCATTCAGCTATCTTGGCTGTTATCTTTGTGGCCTTTTCACTGTTCTGGGGCAGTTTCTCTTTCCTTTTAAAAGTCTCTGAAAGTGTCGGTTGTTTCAGTGCCGTTACCTGAGTGGCCGCTGTGTACTCGCCGTGTTGTTGTTGGTGTTTGTTTCTCAGGTGGCGTATTAGATTGGTCGTGTTGAACGTAGCTCTGTTCTTTCCACCACGCAGAACCTCTGCCTTGCAAACATTGCATCTGCATTACACTGCCTTCGCTTTCAATTTTATAATACTTCCAAACTCCTGACATTTTCTCTGTCCCGACTCCCGAGTCACCAGCTGAACGGAGCCTCTCGTTAGCTTACTGCTACTATTAGACAGTGCGCCCACTCTGTTGCCAGATTTCAGAGAAATAACCAGGTCTGAAAACAAGCCCAACAGAAGCAACACATACATGATGTTGTGTAATTTTAAACCAAAACTAAGGCCTCAGGATGACTTTAAGACGTGAACATGGTCATTTTTCGGCTCCGATCCCCGATCACGTGATCGGATCGGACATCTCTAGTCTTTTGTAAATGTCCCCTCTGTGGGACTAATCAAGGTATTCTGATTCTAACTCCTTGCTCCTCAGGGGCACCACAGCAGGGCCCAGGAGGTGAACTGGGACCTCTCAAGTAGCAGTCCACACTCCATACGTACAGTCTGGTCGGGGACTTGAACCATTGACCCTACGGCTCACGGAGCGTCCACACTACAGCTCCAAAAATAGCTTGGAGCTGGGCGTGTCTGGAGCTTGGGGATTTTATTCAAGCAACACGGCCAACAACCAATCACATGAATCTCCCGCCCCCGACATACAAAGCAAAAACCCCCGGGGATTTTATGCGAGCAATATATATATAAACTCCCCAAACAGGCGAAAACCTACCAGTTTCCCCCACTGTCTCTGCCACCTCCCTCCATGCCTGGTTCTTCCGGTTTGTATCCCGGGAGGTGAAGAGGGTCTGGTCATACAAAACCGGGTGATTCGCTACGGCGATAGTTAGTTTCTCCTCCGACTTTTTTTGAAATATAGAAATGAACGGCGGGATATCTCTCCCAGCTTAGACGCGGTTTGATTGGCTAGCGCTTCAGCTGTCAGATTTTGGGAAACGGGATTTGATTGGCTGGCGCTGGCTACTCCGGCGTCCAGGCGACCAGAAGTTGAACAATGTTCAACTTCTGGTCGCCTGGGACGCCTGAGACGCCTCGCTCTGCTACCCACAATTCAGTTCGGCGAAAAAGCGCGGCTACGTGACGTCACCCCATTGAAAGTGAATGGGCAGCTTGGAGCAGCTTGGAGCTTTCGACGCTGTCGACGCTGTAGTGTAGACGGGCCGTCACAGTCCAAGCCCCTACTGACTGAGCCAATGCAAGACATAAAGTGGTACCTAACCCACTGAATCGCTCAGACTTATTGCTGACAACAATTGCACCACATGGGAAATAATTGTCTGGAGAGTTCAGTAAGACATTTTTCATTTCATAAGCGCAGGAGAATCCCAAAGCAAGTGCCTCAGAGCTGGCATAAGCCAAATTGGACTGACCGTTTCATCCCACACGGTAAGACGCTGTTTAGCCTTTGCCAAGGCCCATATTGATAAAGGTGAAGACTTTCGGTAGTGACAAAAAGGAATGGTAAGCAGGTAAATCCCACCATTTTAAAATAAATGTGTTTTAAAGTCTGAAAATCAGTGTGTTACTTTAAAGGTCTCTTATTATACTATTGTTAGGCATATATTATAGGTCTCAGATATATAAAAAAACATGTCTATGAAGTATTTTGCTCAAAATACCAAATAGATCATGCATTCTATTTCTAGCTCACCCCCCTCTATTTCAGCCTGTTACTAAAGTGCTGATTCTGGGTCAGTAGCTTCAAACATTCACACTTAAACATAAGGCAAGATGGAGGCATCTTTATTAATTTAATTGTGAAAAGCCTCAAGAAATATTTGTTAAAATACTATTTAGAGAAGGGAAGGTAAAACAATCTTAACAGGTTAATATAATACTTTTATACTACATTGTATGTACTATGTTTTGGTAGTGACCATTTTTGGTAGAGGAAGAACATTCCAATACAGTCTGAAAATACGATATAAAAATGTACGGTTCTTTTACTAGATATGTGTCATTTAGATATGGTACAAAATATATATGGACAAAGTTTTGGGAAAAAAACATACAACATTTCAAAACATTTCCAACCTGACTTTGGTCTAATTCGGTAGAATGGCCCATTACATGTTCAGAGGGGATGTACTCATTTATGCTTGTACTTTAATAGAAAAAAACTGATAGGGATCTTTTAACTGTACAAAGAATAATTGTTAAACCTTTAACTAAATGTTGTATTTTTAAGGAGTTATGAGTTAGAGTATTTTCACGGTAAAAGGTCTAGTTCCTTTACTTGAGTTAAGATCAGAATACTCCTTCCACCAAGGTGCTTCAGGGAACTGAAGCACCTTGTTGGTAGATCAGCAGGTGCAACAGGGCTGATGCTGCTGTCTGAGCGCCAAACACAGCCTCCTGAAATCTCTTTAATTAAACATCTCTCACGTCCTATCCGTGTTTAAACTGTTTGCACAAGCATGAACGATGTATTTGTATTTTAATAACCGTCGTAGTTTACTGCTAAATGCATGGCCGCAGCGTTATTAACCAGGCTCGTTACATAAACCCAACAGTCTATACAATCTCATATGATTATTCAGGGTAAAGTTTTCTGATAGCAGTTTTTTACTTGAATTAGAGGATATGAGCGGATCAGTTTATATAACATGAGCTTTTCTGCATTCAAGTGGAACATGGAGCCCTATGTAGCTGACTAACCCTTAATTAAACAATTTATTATATCATTTTTACAGATAATTATTCAAATTAAATACACAATACATGTGCTGTGTGTATATTTAAGTGGGTTTACCCAGAAATTAGCCTACGGCCTAGCTCTCTGCCTTCGCATAAACAATGGCGATTGCTCGCGCTAACGTTACCTTCTTCCGCTGTTCCGCTGACGAACCTACACAGTCTCTAACGGGGTTTTAACCGAATCAAGATTCGTGTTGCAAAGTGAATTAGCTAACAAGCCACTCTTATTGATATTAAAGAGACAGCCACATATCTGGTCCACAGTGGACCGGGTTAACCATAACCATCAGCCGAAGCCCCTCCCTTTCCGGTGGACCTCCATGGGACCATTTCGAGTAGCATGAAGCTGCAGCGTCGGAAGCTGCATCTCAGGTCGGTTATTTTCATTTCCTCGCTCCTCGGTCCTTGGTATCACCGGAAGTTCTTCTTCTTCTTATTTTCTGTAATGGCGAATCGCTTCCACTTGGAGCATATATCGCCACCTCCTGTTGATTTATTAAATGTTCATATTAAATCCTTGTCCTCAGACCACAGTATATGCCTCAGACCAGTGCTTTTGAGGAATTTGAAGATCAGCTTGTTTGCTTCATTTCTTGATTGACTTTCGTATATTGACTTGAAATCCATGTCCTTGACGTTGAGTTGTTCCAGTGCAGTTTTCAGAATGAGTCTGTTATAATCCGGGCAGCTAAAAAATACATGATGTATTGTCTCTGGTTTTTGGCAACCATCACAATTGCCATTTGGATGTTTTCCAATCAGATGCAGTGATGAGTTTAACCCAGTCTATGGTTTAACCCAGAGTGACCCAATGTTATCCTGCCGTTAATGCTCTGTTCTCTTCTACTACTCCCCCAAGTGCTTCCCGTTCCTACTTCCCTTTGTATCTGGTATAAATGTCTTCCTTTAGTGCGACTGACCAATAGTTTTTGCCATTGTTGCTTGATAATAACTTTTGTAACAGATTTGACTTCTGCTCTACTGATGGGTACCATAATATCAATCTGGTTTGCTTTCAAACCACATTTTGCCAGTTGATCCACTACTTCATTCCCTCTAATACCCACATGCGCCGAAATTGAACAACAATTCCCAGATGAACTAACCTAAACATGATGTGTAACATTTCATGTAAAATATCCCGACGACATTCTGAAGAGAAGTTGTTTATACTCTCCAGAGCTGCACTTGAGTCAGAGCAGACCACTCGCATTGGCTGTATTTCCTCTACCCACTGAAGTGCTAGTGAGATAGCCATCATCTCTACTGTATATACTGCCATGTGATCACTCGTTCGCTTTCCCACTTTCACTTTTAATTCAGGAACATAAAATGCACAACTAGTTTGACCATTTTCTGGATTTTTGGATCCATCAGTAAATATTTGTATAAACTGCCCATATTGTTCATGTAGAACAGTATTCACATAAGCCTGCCCTGTACATTGATTTTGTTTTTCATTGAATGTAACCGTTTCAATAAGGATAAATCTACTACAGGTTGAGGTAGCAACCATGGTGGAACAGCTGATAACAACACCGTCGGACTAATATTCCATTCTTTAACTTTGAATTCCTTACATATTTCCAAAACACAAACACAAAAACTTTCTTTTTTAATTGTGTTACTTTCCCAACTTGTTTTTACATACTTTAGTACGGTGAGTATCTTCATGGCCCTGTAGATTTGCCCAGTAATTAACAATTAACTGTTTTCTCCTCAAAACAATTGGTATTTCTCCGACCTCTACCTGAAGTGCCGACACTGGTGTAGATCTGACTGCCCCACAGCATATCCTTAGTGCTTGTGACTCTATCTAATTTTTGAAGAGAAGAGTATGCAGCTGAACCATACACTATTAGTCCGTATTCTATGACTGATCTAATTAAGGCTTTGTATACGTTTCTCAAAGCAGCTTTATCAGCCCCCCACTTAGTGCCTGCCAAGCACCTCATAACATTTAAAACCTTTTACATTTATCTACCACAATGTGAGTACTCCATGTGACTCTCTCGTCCAACCATATTCCCAGACATTTAAATGTCTTCACTTTCTTTAGTTCTTGTCCATAAAGTTTAGATATAACTTCCTCACCTATCCTTTTCCTCGTAAAAAATAAAGTTTCAGTTTTTTCCACCGACAATCTAAACCCCCATGTCAGAGACCAGGGCTGCGTTCCAATAGTCCATTTAGCTTAGGAACCTTCCTAACCAAGTGAAATGACCCGGAAGTACGTCAGTGGCAGCCATGATAAGTGCCGTTCTAATTCTCTAAATGAAAGGAAAGGAGGTTTCAAACTTCCTTTATAGCCTCCTTTAGCTTAGGAACCACTGGACCTCCCTTACCGAAAGGAGAGGAGAAAATGCTGCCCCACAATGCCTTGCAGCCGCAGCATTTGCCGTCACTCAACAGTCGGCCATTCACGGAAACAACCGATTATGACGGAGAAATGATATCATGAAAGTTACGGTGCTTATTAAGCTTTTTAAAACGTATGTGGTAAGTTGCCAAAGTGCTTTGTTCTGAACGTTCATCAGTATTATAATCAAAAAGAGAAATATGAACGTTAGTTTTTACTGAAATTATCAAATAGTCAACATTTCAGTCTTTACTGAGCTGTGTGGGGTTTGTTCAACTTCTAAAAGATGTTTGAATGGTGATATACACAGTGATAGATGTTAAGGACTAACGTTTATAATAAATACATTTGTATTGATTTTAAGATCTTTAGTTCATACAATCATACGTATTGGGATCATTGGTATTAATGTGGACCGGAGGGAGAGGGGGACGAGCATAAGTTTCACTTTCCTTTTTTATTTCAATTCCAGCTTTGGTCCTGAAGAATATGTTTCTCTGTTGTCCACGTTCATAAAGCAAAGCAGCAGCATCAGAGCACGGAGCAGAGTCTCCAGATGAGTTCACAGCAGTCCCTCGTTCTTATTGAACATCCATGTTGTAGTCCGCTGTATAGAAAACTGTGGTTTCCATGGTTTCCCCACAGCAGCAGACGCACATTCAGGACGTCCGCTGGCGCATCATAAACACGTCAGATAGTGAAAGTGCATTCGGATTCTCTAAAGTACCGCAGTCTCTTCTCCTAAGTCCTTTTGAATTCTCCTATCCACTATCCCTTAACCCCGTGACGTTTCACTCAGAGGTCATGGAATAGACGATAGGGTTAGCATTTAGGAGCTGATTTTTGGATTATCGGAACGCAACCCTGCTTTCAATTTCCGTAATGGCTTCCTGAATCTTACCGACAAAATAATTTACATTTCTGCCCCTTTTCCAAATAGCTCCATCATCTTCAAAAAGTGACTTACCAATATCAGATCCTACTTGAGTATATATATCATTTATCATGATAGAAAACAAAAGAGGACTAATTACACTCCCCTGCGGGGTTCCATTTTCAACTTCATGCCTTCGAGAATATGAATTGTCAACTCTGATGGCACGGCCAAAAAAAAAAATCAAAAATCCAATTATATACGTTACCTCCCAGCCCCATAATGTCCAGTTTTATTAATAATCCTTCCTTCCACATCATATCGTAAGCTTTTTCCACATCAAAGAATACAGCTACAACACACTACTTATTCGCTTGGGCTTTCCTGACTTCAGACTCCAGGCACAGCAGGGGATCTAAAGCACTCCGCCCTCTTCTAAACCCACTCTGATAAGGAGTTCATTTTTCTCAACGCAGTATGTCAGCCTTTCTGTTATCATTCTTTCCATAACTTTACACAAGTGCGATGTCAGAGCTATAGGTCTATAACTGCCTGCACTGGTTGGATCTTTCCCAGGTTTTCTAATAGGAATAATGACAGACTCTTTCCATATTATTGGCAGCTTCCCTTTCTCCCAAATCTTATTATACATCTCCAGCAGCTTTCCTAATGCAAAATCACTTCATTTGGTCAACATTATATAACATACATTATCTTTCCCAGGAGCAGTCATTTTAAACTTACTTAATGCTCTTCTCAACTCTTGAATAGAAAAAGGTACATTTACAACTCTCTGCGACGAATGTCTTTCTTCATATACATTAGGATGTTCATCTAACACTTCCTGCCTCCTGATCTTACCTTCTTCTGTAAAAAAATTCCGAAGAATGAACTTTGACAACATTTTTAGCTAGAATTTCTGCCTTCTCCATAGCACCAGTGGCAATTTCCCCTCCATTCTCTAACACTGGCAGGTTACTCTGCTGTCTTATTCCCCTCATCTTCTTAACCATTCCCCATACTTTATCTAATGGCGTAGTTCTCCCAATACTTGAACAGAATCCTCTCCAACACTCCCTTTTTGCTCTTTTAACAATTGTCCTTACCTGAGCCTGTGCCTTTTCACCGGAAGTTGATTTGTCTGCGCCATCTTCAGTAGCGTCCCATGGCGCTTATTGGCCGCAGCAAGTACACGACACGACCCCTACACGACACGACCCCTACACGACACGACCCCTACACGACACGACCCCTACACGACACGACCCCTACACGACACGACCCCTACACGACACGCCCACCTGACACGACACGCCCACCTGACACGACACTATGGTGGCAGAGACGTTGATACCGTACATGGCAGATTAAAAACGAATGGCAAATGTTATTGCAGCATATTAAGCAACTATTAGGCAAATTAATTAATAACCTAGTCTATCCGTTTGAGACACAACCGTATATGACTTTAAGCACAAATCATTTTGTCTAATTAATAAATTAAAACAAAAAGGGGGCTTAGTAAACTTTATTTATTAGTACATATAAAATAGGTAATAATGAGATCATCTATTAATTATGTTTGTCTAACTGCTACACATGTATTTATACATAAATGTAGATATTTATGAACATCTAAATATAGTTGTGGTTTTAAGATATAAATAATCACATCATGGGGTCATTAAGGTTTCAAACAGGTTCATGTAAGGTAGGCCTACTATAACATGAAAACATGATTTTTAAAACTCATTTCTGAATCTCACATTAGCCTATGTAGTTTGGTATATTATTGATATGGGCTGGACACGCCTTCGCAATGATCATCATTGACTTTTTTTAGACCAAAGGGCCACGAATGAGCTCAGTCATTCACATGTATTATTATGAAGCTCAGCGCAAGTTCAATGAGGAAGACCAATACCCCTGGTGTTACACGTCACTTCAATCTCCTCTTCCATTAAGTAATCAGGGGCGTTACTCCCCAGCTGGCCAATCATCGCACCTGCTAACCCCTTTAAATCTGCTCTTCCCTCTCCGTCAGTCGTCATTTCAGGTGTCAACGCACAAGTATACGCGTCACTGTGTTCATGGTTAAGGCAAGCAGCAGCAGGGTTTCGTCCCAGCTCCAGGCATATATTCCAGCCGGCCGCCCCGCAAACCCGGACGCGGGAGGAAAAGACAAGGAAATCGGCTCCACGGAAGTTCCTCCGGCTTAATGGAAATGGCCTCGCATGTGAAGCTTACCCATTTCTGGCTTCAACCACAACCCCTCCCGCAGGCAGGCAGGGCTTAAGCCACATCCCATTGAAGCTGCTTCTCCTCCCGGCTCAGTAGTCACTACTGGACCCTAAGTGCGTCATAGGCGGCTAGCAGGTTTATTGCACAGCCAGACTCTCGCCTCTCTTTCCTGCGCCTCACCTCTAAAACAGGCGTCAGGGTAGCGCTGGCAAGAGGCAGTGAAGGAGTAGGTAGCACTTCTCCGCGCCGTTCCTATGAGTTTGCTTTAAAAGAAGGAACACTCAAAACAACCAGGATGAGGGTTAAACAAAAATCTGTTTTAATCATAAAAGGTAATAATGCAATACAATATAATACATTACCATACCATATAAAGCCATATCATATCATATCCGTAATGTAAAAGAGTAGGCCCACTCCTGCCCTGATTCACGTGCTGCAAGACCCTCCCGTCTGAGCAGCGCGTGGAGAGAGAGAGAACAACAAGCTGAACAAGCTATCAATACCAACACAAACAGGAAGGGGTGGAGTTTCATTTGGGAGATACCAAAAAACGCTGTCTCACAGGGAATCAGCGCGGGCAGCAGAGTACCAAACAGTTTTTAGTTTGAAGCAAAACACATTCTTATTATGTAGCTTATCACACAATAGTCCATATGTTTTCCCGCTATGAAAGCCACAGGTGTTGGGAAGGCCTGCAGGATGCGCATCATTATATCTGGGGAAAATGTCCCTCGCAATTTGCAAAGCCTATCAATGGTTTAACCAAGAAAAACGCTCAAAGGGGTAATCTTTTCACTCAAAACAGAACTCAAGTAATTCTGCATCTTCCCTCTTCAAAAATAGCCTAAAAACACCCTTTTGATAAACGGGTAAAAGTCAAAGAAAAAGACTATTGCGCTAATCTACTTTTAAGAAAAAGGGAACATTGTTTCAGGAATCTATAAAAAACCTCTCTATATTTAAGAGGAAAAATGTACTTTTTGTTCCTTCAACTATTAACACACAGGAATGTATAAACCCACACATATATTAGGGATAGCATGATGCAATACACCTCCTATATATGGGTGACATTAAAATGAATATACCAAAAATATGCTGCCTCACTTCTTCTGTACAATACCTTACATCAATTTTCCACAGCAGTTGCAACAAATTCACGAGATGTTCGTTATATCGTTATGACATTAGGGTCATGCAGAGTGAGATCGCTACCCCTTGAAGAGAGGGGTGTGGCACGTGCATGTGTGCGTGGGTATAGTAGAGCGAGAGTGAGTGAGCTGGATATATGTTTCTATCCATCTCGCGAAACAGAAGAGCTAAATAAATGCAACGACCTCCCAAGAAGAGCTCGCCTCTCTCCAGTCATTCCGATAAGTGGGTTATTGAACCCGAAGCGCGTTGCTTTTGCCCTGGGAGACGACAGAGAGTCCTTCCCCCCTGTTTCCTCGACTACGGTCTGGGAGCCGACAGGAAGTTCAACAATATGCATTGCTACCTTTAGTTCAGGGTTAAGGTGAGTTCCAGGCAGTGTTGGGGGTAACGTGTTACAGTATGGAGCTTCAGTAACGTATTACTTTGCGTACGAAGTAATGGAACGCATTACTAATGCAGTTCGGGTAATTACTACCCGTTACAATGCTCAGTAAGCAACACAGTTTCAAGCTTCAACCTGAAATGAACGGTGTTTCGTAGGGCTTCTTTTCCTCAATGACCAAGTCGCTGCACATTATCCCGTTTATGACACGACCAGATTAGGATTAGGAATTGACTCTCAATTAATTGAATGATTTATTGACTGAATAAATCAATAAATCATCATGACGTAACTGTTTACGTCGCCGTTTTTCTCCCAATACCGCGTCAAACAAACATCAATAGAGGATTGCGTCGGGTAGTTTTTAATCATACAAAGCAGATTCAATCAGAACTACTTCTTCAAACTATACTTTTTCTAGAATGCCGTGACGTATCGGTCATCATGTGGTTCAGCGGCATTAACGCCGCTGCAGTGCGTGTGCACCGGAGCTTATTCCACTGTTAACTCACACGCCAGCGGTCGCCGTTAAGCACTCACTGTCCGACTGTCACATAAGCAGCCGATAATTATTTCCCATCTCTTAGCAACGTGGTTCAGTATGGATTTATGCCGTCGGCATCACAACACCGTCATTAAGGTTCTCTAGCATCCTACAGGTGATGTTGCTTAGCAACCGAGCTAATCAGTCATCTTGACTACTGAACAGAATCTCAATACTGGGTAGTGCTGCCGGACTCTTATAAGCGTTTCAAGGTGCGGTCACGTTCTATTTAATTGTTCAAGCGCCACTGCTCGTCACAACTCTATTCACTTTAGCGTAGGCTACTAGCATGACTGGTATTGCTCAGGGCAATCTCGATGACAACGGTCAATGTTCCCCCTTTCTACGCACGGAGATAATGTAATCTTAATAGTGCGCAGGCCAAGGCTGGCTCTTCAAAGCAGATATTAACGACGCGCTTTAAAGTTCCCATCATCTGTCAGCAGAACTTTTTCAGCCTCAAGCCGGAGTCAAGTAAGGAGAAACTACGCGTGCACCGGCTATTCGGGTAAATAACGTTAATAGTGTCTCTCCCCAGTTCAATCACCCACTGCTCAGGGAGATCCACTGATGTGTTGCCTTTACGCCATCTAGTGTTCAAATACAACATTACTAACCTATAACTCCGCTCAACTGGGAAAAGAGAAGAAGAAAGAAGAGAGAAGAAGAAAGAAGAAGAGACTCCTCCAGGAGCACAGCGTGCCTAATCACGAGGAACTATAGGCCCAGTCACACACCCGGAGTGCCTAGGCATCACATCAAGCTCATGGTATTAACGTTCCTCTAACCAAACTGCGTGCATCCACATAAACGTCTTCAACGACAGTTGCTCTTCCTCACCGGGCAACCGTACTTCACATGCGGATAATCTTCGGCACGCCATCATCTCCCGTTTCCTGGACGTGGCATCCGCCGGCCTCACGACGTGCACTGCACATCCTCCGTTTTGGGGGGAATATCTGCATGAGATCATCCGCCAAAGTGGCACGCTCAGATTCCCACTATCGCTTACACATTTATTATCACACACGCTGGATCTAAAACTAGCGTCCCTCCATCATTCTCATTTCAGATGAGAGAAGACAGTCTTAATCACTCAATCAGCTCATCAGCATCTATGACTCATCCTGGCGCACTTAACTGCTAATTAAGCTATACTATATCACGGGTCATGTCTCAGTATTTAACTAAGTGTACGTCTTTTTCGGCGTGCATCCTGCACTTCATTCATATTCTCGGGTTCATGCTCACTTGGCTCGTGTTAAGCCAGGTTATGATATTCATGCATCACTGTACTCAAGCTAACAGCTCTCGGGCATTATATATCGTCTACATCTCCCTCTTCGCCCGGACATCGGCTCGTGCTGCCAATCCAAGATCTCTTCAGTTTACCTCTGGTAAATATGCATATAACTGGTGGTGGTGTCTTAATAGCATATCAGGGCTTTCGTTCAGACAGGTGCTGCCATTCAAGGCATTTCTCCCTCATCCCTGCAACTCGGACGGCGGTCCTCCTCCGCCTTCATATCCCACATTCGCCAGTGCGTGGCGGCTACCCAAGGTCTCAAACACTAAACTTGGTAATCATGCATATAACTGGTGGCGGTTTCATAGCACGTCAGCATGTATACGCGTCACTGCGTTCAAGTTTAACCGCACGTCAGGTTCTGACCTCTGGGTCAGCGTCATGTTTAACCCTGCGGGCGCAGGTTGCGGCCAGTGGGTCAGCGTCATGTTTAACCCTGCGGGCGCAGGTTGCGGCCAGTGGGTCAGCGTCATGTTTAACCCTGCGGGCGCAGGTTGCGGCCAGTGGGTCAGCGTCATGTTTAACCCTGCGGGCGCAGGTTGCGGCCAGTGGGTCAGCGTCATGTTTAACCCTGCGGGCGCAGGTTGCGGCCAGTGGGTCAGCGTCATGTTTAACCCTGCGGGCGCAGGTTGCGGCCAGTGGGTCAGCGTCATGTTTAACCCTGCGGGCGCAGGTTGCGGCCAGTGGGTCAGCGTCATGTTTAACCCTGCGGGCGCAGGTTGCGGCCAGTGGGTCAGCGTCATGTTTAACCCTGCGGGCGCAGGTTGCGGCCAGTGGGTCAGCGTCATGTTTAACCCTGCGGGCGCAGGTTGCGGCCAGTGGGTCAGCGTCATGTTTAACCCTGCGGGCGCAGGTTGCGGCCAGTGGGTCAGCGTCATGTTTAACCCTGCGGGCGCAGGTTGCGGCCAGTGGGTCAGCGTCATGTTTAACCCTGCGGGCGCAGGTTGCGGCCAGTGGGTCAGCGTTTGTCTAAATCCGCTATGCAGGCGCTAACCATGGGTGGCGTTCACATTAACCCTGCAGTGATTCCGACATTCTCATCATGTCCCCGTGCTCTCTCATTTCATCCACAGATCTCCTCAATCAGCCAAGGTAAGAAATGCTTCACTTCTTACTTCTCTTCTCTTTGGGGGTTCATCGGAGCGGTTTTCCCCTCCCGAATGATCATCCTACAAACCGGGGCCTAATCTCCAAACATCAGTTAATTCATTGTTGTAATCTGTCAATCATCATTTTCTTATACCACGTATCCCGGTAATAAACATGTATTTCATACATCACGTCTCTCCTGATTGAAATTACTTTATAAATTAAGAGTACTAGGGGTCTATTACAAAACCTTTGAAGGAATCATCATGCATTCTGAATGTTTCTATACTTTAAAAACAGGCATCATGGCTCAAGATCCTGTTCTTGTTTAAGATTATTCATACTAATTTGTGAATTTAACATCCATATTCAGTCTTCAAAACTGAAACAATTCAAACTTTTTTTTAAAGCATTGCCTAAAGCTCCACGTCAGTGACCTATATTTAATTTCTTCCATCAAACTTAAAAAATGACAAACAGCATGTTTTTAAAGATTTCCTCTTTCAAGAAACAAAATATCAACTTTGAACAGAAGGGTTTAAAGTTTAAACCATAGACTGTATATATAAATGGACGTAGGGTCCATGACGTCACCCATAGGATTCTGCAGAGTTGCAGAGAAGCCCTTAGTAGGCGGAGTCGGCCACTAACGGCTCGACAGTGACGTCAGAGTTCAACTCCCGCCTGCTCCAGACTGCTTCAAATAGAGAGGCGAAGTCCCTCCCCTTCCGGTGGACCTCCATGGGACCTTATTTCGGAAAAATTATATATTGAAGTCAATGGAGAGAGAAAGATTATCTTTTGATCCCGTTTGAATTGTGCCATGAATTACACATATGTGACCCCAGACCCGGCGGCAGACATATGTCTCTGGCAAGCGGCAAACTCTGGGGAAGAGCCGGGAAGCCAATACGGAAGTGCCACACACTGCAGTTCATATATTGGCCGATAGGCGATGGCTGCAGAAAGGAGCAATTTCCATAGACCCCCATGTTAAAATGCCCAATTTTACAGCGGAAAAAAACATGTTTCTCTCCCTGGCTCCATACATTTTATTATCGATATAGTTAGATTCCACCTTCATGATTATGGATCTGTGAGTGAATTGTTTTCTAACGCGACCCTTTTATTTATATTAGGTCTTAAAGTTTGTGCATGCATTAGGGCGTGGTCACGTTGATGGACACGCACATGCCTCACTGTCAGCTAACAGCAACTTGTCCACTCTGCTAGGCTACAACCATAGAGGCTACAACGTTAGTTAGTCATAGTACTGTACTTGACCCTTTAGCTTTAGCCGTGTTCGTGGTGATATACCAGACAATTAAGATGTCGTGCTGTGCGCTTGAATGTACTAACAGAACTTCCAAGAAGTCTACTCACAGCTTTTTTCGGTGAGTAAAATGATAATATTATACATGTTAACCCCGTTAGCAGGTGTTTGTGTGCTTGTTAGCTTAGCTTGTTATGTAGCTAGCTAAGGACGTAACCCTTTATGCATGTGTATATATATATACAGTTTAGTTTATGATTCAGCCTTGGGTAAGACTGTTATAGTCTATGGCTATGACGCCCATAATGCTAAATGGGAGCAAATGTTAAAAGGGGACCCAATTATCCCAGTGGTGGCCGCCGGAGTCCGCCGCCGGAGCTAACCGGAGCCGTAGCTAGCCCTTTGCGGCTCCGTTAGCTTCGGCCAGCGGCGGAGCCCGGCGTTATAACTGGAGATCAAGGAATGCAGCGAAACGCGGACTTGGTTCGCCTGCAGCCCGCTATAGTATTAGCTAAAGAAATGATGTTGAACAAGGCTTATTAAGCTGAACATCGCCACAATTGTTCTGCTATGTATCGGTACTTATTTTATTTTATTAACGTGTGAATGACAAGCATTAAGAATAACAACAAATAGCTATTTATCTTGCATATTATCTCGTTTGATTATGAATGTAACGTTTATATAGTGTAACTACACTGTTTTATCAAAACCAAAGTGCCACGCAGTAACTTGGTAGGCCCATGCATGTATTTCAGCAGGAAATGTGCTACCTAGATTACATTTACCAACACAGACTATATAGAAATATTTGTAAAAGTTGTTCATGCGTTACTAAGTGAATATGGCATTAACCCTCCTGTTGTCTTTGGGTCGGTTTTCATGTATTTTTGAATAAAGGTTTCCTTTCGGTGATCCAGACAGGCTGGACCAGTGGGTGCTGAACATCCGGAGGAATACATGGACCCCCAACGTTTCTTCTCGCCTGTGCAGTGCACACTTTGAGAGTCATCCCTTCAGCACGGACTCATGGGTACAGATCCTTTTTTTTTTTTTAAATAACTTGGTTCCATTTGTGAGTGTAAATTGTTGTTACTAATTAAATACATGTTATACATTATACAATGCTAAATAATTGTTATGGCACAGCTTGCACATCAGTGATGAGTAATGTTCTTTTTATTAAAGGCCAAATTAAGATTTTGCCAGTTAAAGGAATGGTATGCTCATGACACTCATTTTTAAATAATTATCATCCGATAAAACAGACCAGTCTCTGCCAGTCTCTCTTTTTTTTTTTTTAATCCGATGACATTATCAGTGATTTTAAACTGATTATATACCGAAATAACATCAACACTGTGGGCGCCGCCATTTCCCGGACGTGACGTAAACCATGCGTTTGGTTTTCGAAGACACGTTGATCTCCATGTTATTTACTGTAGTTTCTCTCTTCAAATATGCCTCACTGTATCGCCAAATATTGCCATAATTCGGATAGGAACAATCCACGGAATGCTCGGTTCCATCTGTTGCCAAAAGGTAAGCGTAAGAAGTACATTCGGAGGCAGTGGCTAGCGAAATGTGGCCGGCCCGAACCGAGAGATTTACAGGCTCATGTATGCAGCGAACATTTCACATTTCCGGACGACTACTCTGAGAGTATGATCAAACATAACATGGGATTTAAAGAACAACCATTACTCAATGGAGATGCAGTACCATCGGTCTTTCTGGTGTCATCACCGACCAGGACACCAGTTCGGCCAGTAGAGAAATCGCCCTCTGCAAGTGTGAAGCGACGGAGGAGCAGAAGTAGTGCTCGGAGTAAGAATAAGGTATGTTATAGCGCATTTCCATTGCAGCGGCTAGCCCCGTTTTAACGTCCAGGCCAGGACAGTTTTTGGTGGCCTTTCCATATAGGGTAGTACCGGCTAGTGTGTATTTCCCCCCAGTTTTTCCGGCCCCATAAAATCGTGATTCTATGGCCAGGGACAACGAAGCTGAGTATGCTAAACTAGAGAGGGAATCGCTAGCAAGGGTGGTACTACATGCATACATATAGTATCTTATATCATCTTCCCATTATACACACATGCATTTCCAAACATTTGGACTACCTATGTTGCAAATGTATTATCTTTTCAATTTACACACGGCATCTATTGCACGTCTGTCCGTCCTGGGAGAGGGATCCCTCCTCTGTTGCTCTCCCTGAGGTTTCTCCCATGTTCCTTTAAACTGGGGGTTTTCTCCGGAAGTTTTTCCTTGTACGATGTGAGGGTCTAAGGACAGTGGGGGTCGTATTGTCATACTGATATGTATGGATGAATTCCCCCATCCAATCTCTTCACATTGGTCAAAACGTGTTCCTCTGCTGACGAGTCCGAACTGAAATACTCCACCATATTTCCGTGTGTTGACAAAGTGAACGCATGGATGACGTCACGACCATCACGTGACTACTGAAAATGGCAAACATGGCGGCGGCCAGACGGAATATACAGGTCTTGATAAAAAAGAGCTATAAAATCATTATTTACCGGGGAATATCGCTGATTTCTTCAGGGTATGGTTTAAACATAACGTTTCACTAAATACTGAAGTTTTGATTAATTATCTAATGAGTGGACCATTCCTTTAAGTAAAGAAAAATAGAAATCGATTTGTTTGCAAACCATCACATTTCTCTTCAATTTATGCAAAGACTCTTTATCATAGATAGAGAATTGCCATTTCCCCCCACATACTCTATGTTAAAAACAGATGAATTATATTACCTTTTTTTTTTACATTATTTTAATAGCAACATTCATTCATCTGTTGTCATCTTATAACTTATTTATCTTAACAGCTATCACTGTAAAAAAAAAAGATTTAATTTAATTTTACTATACAATATTTATCTTTACATTCTGTTCTTGCATATGTCTTATTATATTTACGTGTATATAGATTTCTGCCTGCACTAATTTATTATTCTTAATTTAATTTTGAATTTCTTTTATTGTTTTATGTCTTATATAACTGTTGCATTGTTGGAGGAGCTCGGGACAGATGATTTGCATTGCCATTCCTACAATGTAGCCTATGTGCATATGACATAAATCCTTTGAATCTGAATCTTGGAAACACGTAATTGTTGAATGGATTAACTGCATAGTTAACATGTTGGCCCTCTATTGTCTTTTATAATGCACTCTTACATTTAAAACAACATTATTCAAAAGAAAGTTGAATATCTACAGACCTCAAAAAGTTATTTTATGTGTTTTTGTTTATTATTTTTATTAGGGAAGGAGATGCCTGAAAAACACTGCAGTGCCCACCATTTTCTATTTCACCAATGGCAAAGAACAACAGCCTGGAAGGAAAAGCAGGTGAGTAACAATGACGAGGTAAGTGACACTCCTAGTTCGACTGTTAATAGCAAGGAGGAGGTTGCAGATGTCGACCATGGTAGTGGTGAAAACAGTCTTGCTGCTGATCAGAGCAATATCATTATGATACAAGGCATGAAGAAGCCTTTGTTGTTCCACATGTGGAGCATAATGACATTCCAACAGCCAATGCTTGTGAGGAGGGTGTTGGTTTGGGCAGCAGCAGCCAACACACAGACTCCGCCTCTGTTCACTCTTACACTTGGGCTTTAAACTAAGACGGGTCATACTGAATAGTTTGTGCACACATTTCTAACATGTGATCTTTCTTTCATGTAGGACGCTTGAGGGAAGTTGCAACGCCTCGGCCAATGGGATGTCTTCTCCACGTGAAAGAGATTGAAGGCATCATTTATAACTTGAGACCATTTTCCAAAAGGTATGACTTGTATTGGCTTAGATAGTAATGGATTACATCGAACACGAATCAAGATCGTATAGAAAAAAATGAAAGTGTAATCCTTAGTTACATAGGAAGAGATGTAATCGGATTAGTTTTACTTTTTTTAATAATAGGGAAACTCAGGATTACAATCTTATTCAAAACCTAAAAAGAGCAGATAGTGGTTGTTGTAAAATGATCAAATGGTACCTCTTCTCTGGAAGCCGTACTGTTCTGGAGGATAATACTTTCATTGTGAATCTCTACACCTACTGCCTGAATCTGCTTTATGGTATTATATTATACATTTTAAGTAAAAAAATCATATTCATATTTCTTCTCTCCTGTGTTTATTTGCATTACATTTGATATTGAAGTAATCCAAAACAAAAAGAAAGTTATCACGTTACATTACTTTTATATCTTGATACTCACATGAAGTTACTGGTTGTGTTTTTGGCAAGTAGCCCTCCCAAGCCTGTGCATAAGTTATATCATTTTAATTACTGATACAGTTGTTGCACATCTTTAATTTATTTTGTAGTGTACTTAAAGGGATAGTGGAAATTGAACCCCAAATAGTTTCGTTTTAACTTATATACAAGCATAATTACGTACCAAAACAATCACACCTGATTAAAAAAAATATAATAATTGCCTTACGCATGTTAGAAGCACTTTATTGCAGCTTCCCCGAACTTTTTTAGAAACGAAATGATCAAGTCAGCCAAACCGGAAGTGAGGAAAACTCAGGAAGACGAAACAATAACAAACCATGGCGTCTATGCAGAATGAACGTGGAAGGGCAAATATACCAGACAAAGAAGAAGGATTGTACGAGGTATCCAGTGATGATAGCGAGTCAGAAACATCCTCTCGGCTTTCCTGCGAAAATGTAGTTTTAGGAACTGAATCTGAATCCGGTTCAGTAAGCGACGATGGTGAGAATATTGAGCCAGACGATGGACCATTACGTCCTTATTTGTTCGAGCCCGAGGTGATGGAGTTAGTTCACGGCATGGGCAATGGCGAGGATGACCAGGACCAGGCGCCAGATGATGCACCCCTACGCACAAATAATCTTGACTGGTAGGTCCCTAAGCATAGCTCACGCTAGGCGCTATATTGCAAAAGTTGGCATGCATGCACTGTAGGCCTATGGCTATGCCCGAGGATGACTGCATGTAGGGTACATTTCATAACATACCAGGGTCAGGTTCACATAAATTATCTTGTCACATTTATTATTGTATATGTAACAGCCTTATGGGCATTAATTACATGAATACATTTAAATGAATTGTATACTAGCATGATATACAGCTCGAGCCAATCGGTCTTTTGACGTAGTATGGTCCTAATCCTAGGCTAGCCAGGCTGCCTGTCAAGTGTAGGCTGTACTCACAGTACTGTTAGTCTATCATGTCTATATGATGACTGTAGTGTACACATTCGACACTGTGTACCGGATTATCGGATGACGAGGCCTCCGGTCGCCTAATCGACAGGCAATAAATGGCGTTGTCCACAATGGTACAGGCTAATGATGCATTAAATCAGCCAGAAAACATAATAAAATACTCGTGCCTCGTCCAATGTTTGTGCCCGTCTTCCTTTGTTTTCGTCATCACCCGAAGATTCCCGAAGTATTTTGTTTCATTGAGAGGGCGTGGTCGGGAGCAGTAAAATTGAAAATAAAATGAAACTAGGCGCATGAAATAAAAAAAAATGGTTTATTATGCTTATTTTTAATAAAAATACATAAGTTAAACCCAAAATTCGCGGATTTCCACTATCCCTTTAAGTCATACAATGATTCGAAACCTTTACTTTTCATAAAATGCAAGATGTAACTTTCAATGTGGCTTGTGTATTTATCACATTTTCAATGTAAATAGATCTGATTAAATAAAGAGTAAAAGCACAATCTTAAATGTTGACAGTTATCATTTTCCTATGCTTATTGTTAATGTAGTGGTGTTATGAACAAAATGTTGTCCAAAAGGAAATTAAGATGTTTTTTATTTGTTGACAAAAGATGTAAAGTTGATGCTCACAACATGTGGGAACATTTATAGAGAAAAAATGTTCTATTGTAAAACAAATATTTATCTGCATACTGAACAATTTAGAAACTCTCTAAAAGGTGTTATCTTCTGTGACGGTACGACCCTGTAGGGATTGCACTTCATAATTACATTCTATGGTATGCTTATGACATTGATGCCAACATACATGGGACTAGGGGAGACCTTCCTGTTGTTTGCATTGTCACTGACAAATGACTGTAGTATTCATTGTCAAGATTTTGTGTTTTTAAACTTGGGACTCTTTTCAGACTGCTCCGGCTTGGGAAAAGATTTGAGCCTTAATGTTTTCTGTATTGTCTGGTAAGCTTATCCTTTCATTTGATAGTCCCATTTGGATGTGATAGCTAACATTTTCAGTAAGCAGTAGACAAAAGAAGTGAAAATATGAATGTAATTTTATTTACATAAATACATAATTATTTTAACAAATAAAATAACAAAAAACATCATAACAAATACAAAATAAAAGGTTTGACAGACAGCCATGCCCAGCATGGGCCTGGAGAGCTACAGAGTCCATTGGGAGAAGAGGGGGGGGTGGGATGTGGGGAAGAGGAAGAGCAGCCATGTTAACAGTGTTATGGCTACAGATGTAATATCTAACTCAACATTAGCCATGACAGTCTGGGCTTAGCAAGGGCCTTAGAATACATACTCTAAAGGCCAAATCCAAAAACAGTGATACTGACATTTTAGCAGTTCACAGTCTTTGGAGGTGGTCTTTCAGGCAATTGGCTAGTGACTTTACAAAAAATATCATTTCCCCAAGGGGTGAAATTAACTCCATCTCGCAAAAACAGCCCAGGACTGTCATGTCTAATGTTGGAGTGGTCAACAATGGCACCATTTAGGCTATGAACAA
This sequence comes from Pseudochaenichthys georgianus, assembly GCF_902827115.2. Classification (NCBI taxonomy): domain Eukaryota; kingdom Metazoa; phylum Chordata; class Actinopteri; order Perciformes; family Channichthyidae; genus Pseudochaenichthys; species Pseudochaenichthys georgianus. The sequence continues at coordinate 1,392,665 of NC_047515.1, forward strand.
AAGTAGCCATAACACTGTTAACAAACTTCCGGGCCTTGTCCATTTTGACAGGATTTGCACCAGCCCTCCACCGGCGCCTCTGGTTCATCTGGGAGAGCATGATCTTCATGCCAGGGTGCCGATGGTGAAGCTGGTGCAGGTCCTCCTTCATCTGGTTCAGCAACTGAACACTGGGCACATCCCCCAAGTCATTGCCGCCACAGTGGATGAGGAGGACATCCGGGACTGCTCTTCCTCGCAGGGAGTAGGAAAAGAAAGGGAGGACACCTCTCCAGCGCAGTCCACCCCAACCGAACCAGCACACCCTCAGGTCGAGGCCAAGGTTGCTGCCGATGGTCTCTGTAGCTCTCTGGACTCCATGCCGGACATAGCTGTCTCCGATTATCCATACAGTCACTATGGGAGGAAAATAAATGAGAGCAACAAATGCTTCAGATCATGAGGAATATCAAATCAATTATAAAGGGTTTCTCATTTTGTTCCTTTGACAATAACATGCAAAATAACTATGAAATCACACCTGTATGGTTAAAAGTAACAAGAGAGCAAAACCTCAAAAAACAGATTAACAGCACACAGTTTATATATATATATATTTATATACTGTGTGCTGTTTATCTACAATTGTGCACACATGTATATGTATAGTATGTTTGTGTGTAATGTCAACCATCTGAAGTCATGTAAAGTAAGCCAGGACCATCAACTTACAGGTTGTGCAGTTTGGCGTGGAGGAGGTTGCCATCTTCATTTTTCTTAATGCTGAAATAAATAAAAATGGTTTAATCAATATAAAAGCACCTTTCTTTTTCTACAGTCATATTTCATTAATCACATTTAATTCACACAACACTGGCCATATCTCTGCTAGTTTACAAAGTTTAGTTACAAATGACATTTTATATTTGAAAAACGGTGAAGCACTTAAAAAACAATTGTATAGTGTAGGTTCAAGAACATTTAAATCAAAAGAACAAGTTTTGTAAAGTTACAGGGTATCTTACCTTCAGAATATGCCGGGAACGAGGAGCAGTGACCTCAAGCTGGGTTGTTAGCATAGGTTGTTAGCTTAATACTGAATAGAGCATGTTAGCTTAGCTTCTTAGCCTGAGCTAGGTCTGGAACGTCACGCTCGGTGGCAGCAGGTCCCGCCCTGTCCCACCTCGGCTCCGCCTCAGCACCGCCTCTTTGCCCTTATTTGGAGCAGGCGGGAGTTAGACTCTGACGTCGCTGTCGAGCCGTTAGTGGCCGACTCCGCCTACTAAGGGCTTCACGGCAACTCTGCAGAATCCTATGGGTGACGTCACGGACCCTACGTCCATTTATATATACAGTCTATTGGCGCGTTTCCACTGCAGCCCTCGCTCGGCCTCGCTCGGTTTGGTTAGGCCTTATTATGCCCGGCTCACTTTAATGCTGCGTTTCCATTACAGTTTAGGAACTGGGGCAGTAACTATAGTAACACAGTGTAGGCGGAGCCGTGACGTCATCTTCAATGAGCGCCCCAAAAAACAACACAGCCGTTAGCTCTTAGCACTCAGAGCTCACAGCTCTTCATATCTGTTCAGAAACTAGACAAAAGTTAAACAAGTACAAACCACAGACTGCCTGTGTCATGGAGAATACAGTCGCTGGTTTATTTATGTCTGTATAGGCCGTTGCTGTGAGTGTGGACGTTCGGAGCATATACAACGTTAGCTTAGCCAAGCTACATTTAGAAAACACGCATTTTAAAAGGGTTGTTCGCCTGCCGTCTGTCTGCAGACTTGTCAAAGCATTAATTCATGGTTTTTACTAACCGGTATCAGTATGTTGTTACTTCGGCATCATTTTGAAACGTGTATTATAATTAAATCACGGTCAAATATGTTCATCTTGTTGTAGTTGTAGCCCCCTTGCCAGCGATCCTCTCTCCAGTTTAGCATACTCAGCCCGACTCAGCCTGGTTGTTCCTGGCCCTAGAACCACGATTTAGTCGGGCCAGAAAAAAGGTGAAAAAGTAGCCCCGGGCCAAAACTAGGCCAAGTGGAAACGCAACCAAAAACGGGCCCCGCACGGCTCGGCACGCTTAAAGCGAGCTACCCGCTGCAGTGGAAACGCGCCATATGGTCTCTGGGCGGGCATTTGATGTACCAGGGCAGGCCCACTCCGAAACTTACATTTCCCGGGAAAACTGAATTGTGAAAGAGCTGACATGCTGAAAACCCAACCCCTGCAGGGGGTCTGGGGAGATTTTTTGAAATACTAACATAAAATACACATTCTGGTACTCTCTTGAGAAGAAAAATAAATAAATCTATTACTACACAACATATTTAAAAAAATGAATGCCATTTCAGTTTTTTGTTACTTTGTTCTGAAAGCTGAACCTGCTGCTCCTCACAGAGAGAAGAGGGAAGAGGCTGTGAATTACTTTACATTGTGGATAAGGGTGGATAGGACCCATTGTTCTGTGTGTCAAAATGAAAGACAGCCCACACATCAATCATCAAACCGTGGGGTCTTATTTCATTACGTGTTGATAGAAATCAACACGTAATGTTGTATCGATGTATATAGAGAAGAACGACAGCAAAAATATTCTCCGTCGGGACTTCCTGCAACAACACCACGTCGTTATCTTAATTCTGATTGGCCAGAAGACATTATCAAAGATGTTCTATTGAGAAGATGATCACTACGTGACAAAAGTTTTCAAACCGTTTCTAGTCTTCGGTATTTCCAGACAAGTGACTGCTGAAATCAATCTTACTAACTGCTGTCTGTGCAATGTACTCCGCGCGAGTTGGCGGACTTTATTTAGCTTATTTTAAAGCCATTTATTGGTATGGCTGTAGCCTACCCAAGTATACCCTGGCGCCGCCACTGAACATAATAATAAAACAATTAAAATGTTGTATTCAGCCCTGATTAAAACAGCGGGCCCAAATCCTGGATGGTCGGGCCCAAATCCTGGATGGGCGGGCCCGGCCCCATGGGGCCCGCCCATGACGCCGGGTCTGTGTGACCCGCTCTATCGAAATCAGTCGGAAGTCGCAACGGCTCATTTCAAAATAAATGTGGATTTACGTAAAAAAACATGTTTTCGGGGTTCGGGTGTTTTGTTTGATTTTAAACAAACAAAGTCTTGGCTTTCAGAATATGAAACTTTTATTTCCAAAATCACACGATAAATACATTTTTGAAGCTTGTGAAGGGACGAAGACAGGCACCTCTCACTCGCAAACTGCTCTTCCGCAGCACCGCCCCCCCTCCCTCCGGCTGACATTATGAATGTAAGCGTAGAGTAATCATAAATAACACGGCAGGGTCCGTTACACTTTGTTTTCATCTGATTTCAATTAAACAAAGTCTTGCCTTTCAGATTATTAAACTTGTTTCGGCAAATTCAGATGATAAATACAACTTTGAAGCTTCGGCATAATTACAAGCGGAGAACGGAGTAACTTAACGTCACAACAGGCATAACAACAGCCGGTGTTTCTCGTGGCGCCCCACGTTATCTTTACGCACTGTATTATCCACAGAGAAGCTCTAGCGAGTAAAACGCTTGACCCAGAGCTTAAAAGTGTTCTTGAGACGGCGATAAAAATGGTCAACTACATCAAATCCCGTCCACTCAATACCAGGCTGTTCGCCAATCTCTGCAACAAACTGGGATCGGAGCATCAGGGCCTGCTGTTCCCCACAGAAGGCAGGTGGCTTTCAAGGGGAAATGTTCTCAGCCGCCTGTATGAACTGCGGGACGAGGTGCGCTTATTTCTCACGGAGCATGGGTCCCAGCTCGCTGACCACCTGACTGACCCTGACTGGTTAACAAGGCTGGCATATTTGTCTTGCATATTTGACAGACTGAACGGACTTAGCCTGTCATTGCAAGGTGAAAACACAAGCATCATGTCCTTGAATGATAAAATCTGCACATTCAAGAGGAAAGTGGATCGCTGGACTGCGCGAGTTGAAATGGGCAGAATTGATATGTTTCCTGAGCTGGAGGAATTCATAGAGGAAAATGATCTTAGTGTTAACTCTGTGAAGAAGTCTATCACTACCCACCTGCAAGCCCTCCTGGAACACTTTAACAAGTATTTCCCAGAGGAAGCAGCTCCGGAAAAATATGACTGGATAAGATCACCATTTAGCGTAACGACCTCAGTAGTTATAATCATACTGTTTCAATCACATTAGTATGCATGAAAAAGTGACAGATGACACGCCCCCAATTATGCAAATGAGCTAAGTCCGTCTCCCATTGGTCAATGAGCTAAGTCCCGCCTCCCATGTCCCGCCTCCCATTCTTTGATGTGTGTTATCAGGTAGGTGTGAAATGCACCCCTGTGTAGTGCCTTTGTTGTTTAGTTCTTTGATGTGTTGATTAAGGCAGACTCTTTGAAGTTATGTTGTCTGGCCCCTGTCCCTCAGAGCCCTTTGTTATCTAATCTAATTAGCCTTTGATGTTTTGCCCTTTGATGTGAGGTGTTATAACAGGCAGGTGTGATTTCACACTGGTGAAAGCCTTTGATGTTAATCTAGGTGTCTCTTTGAAGTTATGCGTGAGACTGTCTACCCGCCCCCTCCCAGCCTCCCCACTTTTCTCCACCCCTTCCTTATGGCTATGACGCCAGCAGATAGTGGGGGTGGAAAGAAGTAGAAATACACTCAAACTAAATTAAAAAAGACAGACAATTCAGCTTACCAAGTCACCTTTCAAAAAAGAAAAATGGCAAGAGACGCCTCGAATTGGGTTTAATCAGCCTGTGACAGCTTACCCGTCCGGAGCGCCAGTCAAGAAACGAATGCAGCAGCAGTGCGGGGTTCAGACGCCCACAGCCGAAAGATCTGTGCACAAACTTATCTCGTGCCCTCTTTTTTTTTGGTCATGTGAGCGTTCATGTGTGTTGGAGGAGGGGCTCTGTAAGGAAGTCTGAAGGAAGGGGCATATTTTCTCCCCGGTTGTGTACTTTCAAATTATAGCTCACTCGAGATGGTTTCTCCAAAATGACAGGTTTTGCATACATAAAAAGTGTATCTTACAGTTCCTTTGTGAGAGAATTACACACAAATCTGCAGAGTGTCACTAAAAAGTTTTACGCAGTGACTGACATTCTGTATGGGAGTTCACACTCGAGCTGCTGCAGGGGTTGAGTATGTTTTGGCTCTCGGGGGATGGTGGGTTAAGAGACAGATTCTTAACGAAATCTTTACACATAAATCTGCCGAGTGTCTGTAAAAAAGTCTTGAAATCAAAAAACTTGCCTTTTTAGAGTCAGAATCCTAACGAAATCTCATCAAACAGAGTACTTTCATGGTAATGGTCCGCTTTTATACACAAAAGTGTATCTTTTCAGTAACTTTCTCAGAGAATTTAAGCATAAATCTGTCAAATGTTCAAAACAGCTTTGTTTTCACTGAAATAGCCTCAAAATCACAAACTGACATTAAGAGTCAGGTGCTTAGCGAAATCTACTAAAACAAAGTACTTCATTATCTACTTTTTCAGCTTTTATACACAAAAGTGCAGGGAAGGTATGCAGATTTAGAACACTATCTGTGCGATGAGAAGGAAGAGGGACGGGGGAGGAAAATTCAGAGGATGAAGAAGCAGAAAACAGCCATTATTCTTCACTCTTTTGTAAAACGGACAGTTTCAAGAAAGATGAAACCGTGTTTATGCAGACATGCAAAATATCTGAAGCCCTATAAAAAAGTTACAAGTATATTGTGTTGAAAATATCTCAAAAAGTCGTAATATTGTATAATGTGATACCTGAGGATATTCTCTTTTTTAATTGTAACGACTGCGAACTAATGTGTAATTACTTTTTACTAGCTATAAGAAAAGTCTCTCTGAAGAGGGGAAATAATAAAACAATTTAAAAAACATAATCTTTGTCTTTTTATAATACACCACTATAAGGAAACCCAATATTAAGTTTGTGTGAAGTTGTACTAGGGATAATATTAGAATTGTGCTGTACCCATAAAGAATGTGTTTCTGCTCCATTTCACTCCATGAAGCCTCCAGCTTGTACAAGGCTCCGCCTCCACTCAACATAACATGTCCCGCCCTCCTCACCAGAACATTTAAAAGTAAGGGGATGGAAATAGATGAAAATAAATACGCTCAAACTAAATAACAGGCCAGTCATTTCCACTCACCAAGTCACTTTTCAAAAAAGAAAAATGGCCAAGAGAAGCATAGATATGGGTTTAATCAGCGAGACGCCTGTGACAACGTACCGCCACCCGTTAGGAGCGCCAATTAAGAAACGAATGCAGTATCTGGGCCGGGTTCAGACACCTCCAGCCGAAGAACTTCATGAAGAATGGACTCTGAAAAATGGCGATGTTTGGGGTTATGTATTCAACTATATGGCGAATGAACTGCATTTCTACAATCTGAAGAATGGAGAAACGTATGGACCCCGTAGTGTTAAAGCGACACTGACCTCAACAGATTGGGCTGTGTTAACTCTGGTGTCTTCCAGAGATCTCCACGCAACCACGGTACCGGAAGAAGTAGTGCATCAAGAAACCATAGTGGAACCAGCGGTGTACAAGATATTTGCAAAGAAAAGCAAAGAAACACAGACAGCATGCGAGATCAAAGAAGAATTTTCACCGCCGCCCCTCAATGTGGAGGAAGAAGGAGTTATTTACCCGCTGCCAGAAGTGAGAAGAGTCCTGACAAGCACCGTCTGGGAAACTAAAAGCGGACCATCGGGGCGATGCTATTACCGTACAAGCCATTTGGAAACGCTGGGGAAGGACCCCTCTGATGATTTTGTTTTGGAATATTTTAACTCTACATGCGGAGTTTTTAAGACATCTGTACGGGTGCCTCTGACTGCTTGGCTGAAAATGATTGATGAAAAAGCTACAAAGCTTAAAGAACTTTTTAAACAGAGTCAACATCGATGGACATTATACTGGTGAAAAAGAATCTCACCTTTACAGAGGACTCCGCCTCCCACTCAACATAACAAGTCACACCCTCCTCATCAGATCATTTTAAACTAAGGACCCCTCAAAGAAAAACACTGTGCTTTCTACCTATGTAAAAAGAGTGTCGGGGTTGTCTTACGAAAATGTGTTATCTTTGTATCAAGATGATGTGTTTAAAAATCTATTTTGTGAAAAATACCAACTGTGTGAGAGACGTCATAAAGACACTCATTTTAACCACAGTGTTTGTTCTCTACAAATGTTTTAAGATTGTTACAAAATGTAAAAAATAAAAATAAAAGGGTTCCGGTGGCCGGGCTCCGTGGCAAGCCCGGCCATCAGACGCTCGCCGACGAGTCCTCCTTCTGGGCCTGGCTCCAGAAAGGGACCCCCGGCTTCCTCCGGGCCGGGTATCCTCACTTCTTGTGTCGTCTTTCATGAGGTCTTTTGAACCAATCTTAGTCTGGCCCCTTGCCTGAGACCAATTTGCCATGGGAGACCCTACCAGGAACACAAGGTTCCAGACAACACAGCCCCCAGGTTAATCAGGGCACACAAACCTCTCTACCACGGTAAGGTGCTGGTTCTTCAGATTGGTTGTCCAGGGACAACAGATGAAAAATAGCCTCTTGGCTAACTCTGGCACATTTACAGGAATGTTAATTAATGTGCACTGCCCTGTTAAACAAATGAATAAATGAATAAAAATAAGTGTATGCTCCTCATTTAGGTGATAATTCTTTAGCTACAAAGTTTTCGTATCTTAAATATTGTTTCATAGCAAACAACAAAATGAAAGAGATGTTAAAGGAATTCAGGTTCATCCACTTTGAACAGCTTCTGCTGCTTTGTCCTAAAGCAAAATATGAATAGCAATTATTTTTCTGAGAGAGAAGACAGGATTACAATGAACCAACTTTCTCACTCCATTGTTGCCAAAGTGTTATTTTCTAATCTTGTAATGTTTTTCACATTCCAAGCAATCCTAGTACTCAAGATGACATACTGTAATTAGGCAAACAAAGCTTGTTGCTTAAAGTAAACTTGAACAATGCTAGTTATAGACTATATTTAATTTCCTGTTGAAATGTTTTGCCTGTAACTGCAACTGTCCAGATTTGATGAGTGTAGGTCTAGTGGTTTCAGATCAGGACCTGGTCTAATGTGGTCTACATGTAAAAAAAGCACTGAAATCTCCCTTTTTTGTATTTTCACAAATAGAATTAAGGTTTCACAAATCTCAAACTGGGTTATAAAGATGTTTTGTTCATAGTTTGATTGTAATCGTCTCATTTAAAACGATGGCATGGTTCATATTTGCCTGTTTAGGCTCAATGGTCGTGGTGTTGTTAGCGGCCTCTGCTGTCTGTCAGTGCAGGAACAAAGAAATCATTCATGTTCGTGTTGACATGGAAAGTGACACACGGTCGGTGTCTCTGTTCATCTTTTTGTTTCTCCATGCCTTTAGAAGTTCCGTATGAATCATTCAAACATGAATGAATGAACATTTGCTGCTCAGTACCCAAACATAAATATGAAATATGTCTCATCTCATCATTAAAACATGACAAATAAAATGACGGGTAATAATAGATTATGACGGAATGTTACGATCCTGTCCGTCACAACGACGGACAACGAAAAAGTCTAACGCAACCACTGCCCCCAGCTCTGACTGACTTCCTGCGTGCCTGCTTTGATGTCTACAGATGTGCAGGTGCTAGATACAAAGACTTCGTACATGTTGGGTTTGACTGCTGTTCCTTCATTTGGTGCAACAATAAACACTCAGACACATGATGCCTTGAAAATAAATAAACTATATTCAAATAAAGTCAATTTTACTTCATTAAAGACCTTCATTATCTTTCGGTAACACATGCCATTATCTCTAAAACAAGTTGTCATTCTTTTCAAATATTCTTTTTATGCATTTCATAAGAAAACTTATATATCAGCTTCAGTTAATAATGTATTACAGTATTGAATACATGTTTATGTCTATCACATGATATCGGAGTAACTCAGTCATTGTTTTCCTAATAAAGTTCAGACATTTTCATTCACAGAGACACATTGAAGAGCAAGACCTTGGGGGCTGGGGCACATGGGAGAACAAGAAGAGGAGGGGCAATAACACGGACACAGAAATATCGTACACCAACAAACAAAAAGAAGACCTGGGATGTTGCTCGTTGCAGACTTGGCCTGCTTAGCACACTCACTCTCACAGCTTTTCAAGGTAACAAAACAAGTAAGCAGTGGACACTGACCCATACATGCCTCTGTGTGTTATCTTCAGTATATCTGTAGGGAGTAGAGTCTGTGTGCCACTTGCTCTGGTGTTTGCCATTCCAAACTGGGAAATGACAAGTGTGCCAATAGGCGTCCATCACAGTAGACCATGCTGCTATCACACACACGGGGATTCAACATGCATCTGCAGAGGAACACGGAGGGGAAGCAAACACAGACACACACTGGGGAGAGGCATCACATCAAGCTACAGAACAGCAAAGGCCGAAGCCAGACAGTTAGTTCAGAAGTTCATGGAAACACGGAACATTGTCCGGACATTGTAGAGTTCTGTGTTTAGGTGCTGAGCCACACCTGCAGGGACAGGGCATGACGTCTACATTCTGTACGGCTGGTGCTGATCATCCTCACACAAGAGTCCAGCAGATCTGTGTGTACGTGTATCTGTGTGTGTTTAGTGAGTATATCTAAGCTACTGACCTGCCCCACAGACACCGTTAATATCAACTAAAAGTTCTTCTTTAGCTCATGACGACCCACAATTGACAATTATACTCACAATGTTCCACAGTTTCTTCATGTAAACATGCTACTTAGACTCGAGCTCCTCCTCTGGGAGAACTGAATGGAGAAATGTACGTTGGCGGAGCGTTACAACAAACACTGGAGTAGAAGAACATGTGAACTGTCCTCTCGTCAAAGCTACTAAAGACATGAGATGTGTTTTAATAGTTTTCTGTATTGCACATTGAAACCACACTCCAAACTGTCCGCCTCAAGGACCTGCGGCTCAGCTAATCTATAGATAAATAATCTTCTTGTAAATAAATAAATATCTAAGTAAATAATCTTATCCATAAGTGACAGACACAAACAGAGAGTAAATTAGATGGATTATGTGTGGTTAAAATACACTACACTGTTTGAGCAGTTCAAAGGGAGGCTTCCTCGCTGTGGAAAATATATCAAAATCTAATGTACTAAGGAAATTTACTAAGGATGTAATCTACACTACCAATCGTATGTAATATATCGATACCATTCTAAACATTGTTTAGAAGTACAAAAAAAATGTACTTCAGCAGTATATTGGCAAGGAAAGGATACAAAATCTGTTTTAGAAAGTTTACAAAGTATACTTAGTCAAGGGTTAACGAATCCAATCTTTCTGATATTATTGTGTGTAACAATAGATATAACAAATTCCACCTGGATAGCACGTATCATGTGTGGGTGAAATGCTTGTGATGCACCCGCAGCACAGTGCAGGGTATGCAACGTGACTGATATTAAGGTGGGGAAGGTAATTCACTTCAGAAACACTTGTTGTATTCCATGGAATGCTCTTAACATCCCGATAGCAAGGAATATATGAAATGCTTGACAATAAATACATAAACAAACGTCACCTGTGGAAGCCGTGGCACTGTAAAAAGCACGACCGGCTACAATAACTGGATAAGGAAGTCTGAAGGAAGAGGCAGATTTCTTTCGGCTGCGTACTTTCAAATTCTAGCGCACTCGAGCAGGTTTCTCCGTTCTTACCTACCCCACCTTTAAGCATTGACTATTACAGTAAATATAATGTTAACTGTGATGGGCGCCGTATTGAATCATCTCCTCCCCATGTAGAAAAGGATGCAGGACTCTGGATGCTTCGAGCTTCTTTAATATTATACTATGAGGTTTTCTTGCTACATTAGCTATGACTTTATTTTTTCATGGACTGACCTCTCAGCTTCATGTGTCTTAAAGTTGAAAGTGATACAGCTGAACTGTTGGTGTGTCGAGACCACTTTAGATGTAACAGTTTTGCACTTCTCTTGTTGATTTGACTGGATATAGAGCAGCCAGAAGCTTCAGAAGCTTCTGGACATCTGTATTGTATGTCCCACCTCTGCCGTGCATTACCGAGCGACTGAGCTTCTGTTCACTAAAGACAGCCAACACTACGGTGACTATAGAAACGGTGTTTGCTTCAAATGCAAAGTGAGACTGCGGCTTCTGTGCAGATGACATCTTTTGGATACGACAGCATGATTTGAAAAGGAAAGCATTGTCTGCTGCTGACCTGCAGACTGTAAACAGGACAATGTTAGATGATAGACCTTAGTTCTTTTGAAACAGTGTGCACACCTTCCATTAACATGCAAAGTCATCTGAAGTATGTCTGGTTCTTGTATTAAAGGTACTTGGATTGAATTGCACTAACAACACGGTGTGTTGCTGTGACATCAGATGCAGTGCCGCTCTGGACAGCTGAAGGCTTGAATACTGGATTTGTACTTGAGAATTGTATCTTAAGGCGTTGTATGGGTGCCATCTTGAAAATGTCCGTGGTTTAGACCGGCGTCCTGCATCCTAATTTGAGTGTAGCTTAGGATCTTGTGTGTGGATCATTATGCTCTAGACTTGATGATGATTGGAATCTGTTTTGTCCGTTTTTGAAGACTATATTGTAAGGTACTAGCTTCATAGCTTCACTGTTGAAAGTAAACTAACACTGTTACATCTTTTTTGACCACCCATGCATGTGTGTCTGTCCGTGCTGCTGTCAGGAAGGTAAAGGAAACATGCCGCAGTAATGGTCTGTCTCCACGTCACTGAAGGAGTTCGTCATGTCAGTCTGCCTGGATGGAGCCTCCAACCAGGTTCCACACGGCACACTTTGACCTTTGAGCAGAACAAAAGGCCCTTTCTGTTTCCCTCAGAACGATCGCCTCTCCTCCCTCCTGTGCGCCTGCACACTCATATCATTAACAACTCATGTAACCGAGTTCAGATAGAAGCCTAAGAGGCCAGTAGAAACCTGAAAGTGAGCATCATATGTCTGACTTAACACCAGGGATTACAGGTGTATTCTGATCCTTTCCTTTTACATAGTATTTCTGCTTGACTATTGTGTGTCTGTATCTGGCTACACATGCACATCTGTTGGTTTGGTGTACAAACACATCTGACGTGAACGCAGTATGTAGAGGATACGGCTGTTTGATTTCACCAGTGAGCATCTGTTTGGGCAGCTAACACTTGTACTGCCTAATATTATGATTCCAAAAATGTTCACCATTTTAATGTTTGGGATCGGTGGTGGTCCTTCTGCATGGACAGGAGAAGGTGGAAGCAGAGACCTGATGGTGTTCTGTTCTCTGTAATATGACTAATTGTACAGAGCAGTAGCTACACGTGTCCTCCCTGTCTAACTTGGTCACTGGCAGGCATCATCTGCCCACTGAAAACACGACACTCTATATGTGCAGTACACTGGTTTCATTATTTACAGCGTGTGTGGAGAGCCGCGCTCTTCTGTACAGTGTATATAAGAACCTCCAGTAGTAAACATACTTCATGTTATTGTTATTGTAAACATTCCACTCCTTCCCAGGCAGCGTTTCACCTCCTCGGTTGGCTGTACAGTAAAGATGGGGGGGGGGAAACTTAAGTGTTGTTCCTTCAATGCAACTGATGGATACATTTAGTCTGATGGGCACAGGTGTCCTCTCTCTCAGCGGTCTGACCCCACAAGGCAACCCACCCCCGGCTGTAGAACTCACCGAGACAGCACTCCTTTCTCACCTCCAACATCTCACCTTCACTCTTTCTCTCTCAGTCTTACTTTGCTGAAGTGACCTCTTGTGTTCACTAACCTTAACACTTCACTAACACTTCCTCTCGCCCTTTATCATGCCTGTAACTGCCTGTGTGTGTTTGTTATGATCTGTTTACACATGCGTACATAGTGTGTGTGTGTGTGTGTGTGAATATGTATCTAAGTGTTTTAGTATCCCTGCATTAAAGGCCGGAACACTTCCAAACATCTCACACTTGCTTCATGTAGAACGGTGTACTGTGTGGACTGAGTGTTAAAGTATATGTTTGTGTTGCTGTGTGTTCTTTCAGAACATTTCCCATCTCCTTTTTAAAAGCCGCTGATGTGGCAGTAGGCCTCCAGGCTGGAGAAGAGGATGTAGAGGAACCACAAGCTCAGGAACAGCAGGCTGGTGGCGATGCGGGCCCTCCTCGGCCCCCCGAGCTCCCCCCCGATAGAGGGCCGGCGTCTGAACAGCAGCACGCCCATGCAGATGAAAGCGAAGATGGTGAAGAGAGTGACGGAGAAGGCCAGCGACCCTGGGTCCACCCTGAACTCCTTCCCTTTGACTTTCCAGTAGACGGCGGCCACCGTCCACGCCACGCCGATCCCCAGGAACACGTTGACAGCGTTGCTACCAGTGACGTTACCAACAGACGCATCGGCATGCTGGTCCTGCATGGCGGCCACTTTGCTGGCAAAGGTGTCTGAAATGAGAGAAAGAGGTGTGAGAGCGATCCATGCCCCTCGGAGAACTGTTGCATCGACGCCGAATGAACATTCCTGCTGATAAAAGGATGTTTCAATATGCGCACGCAAATCATTGCAAATCAAATGCTACACTTTTGTTTGCAGTGTGAATGTTCATTTTCACACCGAAAAATCAACTTCTCATCAGGAGAGAGGGACTGAGGATATTATCGCTGATGTTATCTTAGTTGCTATTATGCAAATGAAGGTCATATTTGTGGTGGGAGTTGTTTGATAAGACTTAAACTGAATCTATAGATAGTTGTTAGAGCCACAAAGTTAATATTTTGATTCATAATTGATTTATGTTGCCACGGTGAATATGTTTTGATGAAGTGATTGTTAATTTTATATCGTAAATATGATCCGTTTCCTGGTACCTTCCGGTGTGTATATAAGTGAGGTAATTGAGGAAGTGCTCGGAGAGCTGATGAGACGGGGAGCGGAACAGTTTTTCGACCGCAAATTGCAGACAGAGATTGGTGTTGCAAATTGGACTGCAAACAAAGTATAGTTTAGTTTATATAGGAAAGCATATCGCCGAAATACTGTTTAAAGATTTGTTATTTTGAGACTATTTAAGTCGATACTTTTTCGTTAATAAATGACTTTTTTTTTGACTGAAAACCTTCGGCTGCTTCTTGTTTTGGATTGCGTGTGGTCACCCCGCTCGATAGCGGCAAGAGGAACGCTTGATGCCATTACAATGGTTATGAGGACACAACATTTCTGCTGGTCTCTGCACTTTCTACATATTTCACCCGTATGACCTTCGACACCTCACACAGCGAATGAGGATTCGCTCACCTGGAATAGAGGTTCCCAGCGCCACGAACACCACGGCGGTCACGGTGTCCCGCAGCCCCACGGTGCAGCCGAAGTGTGACGCCAGATCCCCGATGAAGGCGGTGAGGAGGCCGATGGTGCTGATGGAGAACAAGAAGCAGGCCCAGCCGTTCCAGTACTCTGTGGGCGGGACGCAGGCGAACAAAACCTTCCAGAAGACGGTGACGAAATGCATGAAGTAGTCGTAACAAGATGGAAGACGCTCTTCACTACCATCTTCGTCATCGTCGCCATCACCTGTGAGGAAAACATCAGACCACATCACAGAGAAGATTAGAGTGGAAAGAGGCTTAAGAACATGAAACCTGTCCGGAAGTATACTGACTGAATTCATGTTAAAGTACAAGCAGCAGGTTTCATAACAGCTGACACCAGAGAGGAGTAATGACTGTCTGCAGTGACCTGGTATTTCTCTGCTCTGAGTTTAGACAAAAATAAGAAGGAAATTAAATAAAAGTATTTCTGAATATTTATATGTTGTTGCATGGTTGAAAATGTTTCGCATGTTGTATTTTGAGGTGATACTGTGACACATTAGGTTTTAATTAGGTCAACTCAAATATGCGTCACATCCTGCTCCGGTCCCGCGCCAGCGCCTTTCCCTGCAGGCGAATAACCTGACCCCCGGCTCCATGAGCGAACTATGGATACATCAAAGAAAAGAAAAGTACCGGAGGAACACAGGATTTAATTCTGCGTGGACAGAGTTATCTGCTTTCACAGCAAGCGATGCTGGTTCACCGGGATGTCTGATATGAAGAGAGAAGTCGTCAAAGGTGCTGCAGCCTTTACGAGGGAGAGGAAGACAGCTGACGATCTTCAGTCATCATTCAATCAGTTAACTCTTTTTAGGGTGCAGATATATGTTTTCTTTGTTTCAAAGTGGGCCCATTTTAATAATATTTGTTTCCCCTTCAAATGTGCAGAGGACTCCCCAAGTGCTGTGCTTAATTTATTTTAAAGTAGGCCTGTGTATTATTTTACTTCTCCTTATAAGAGTTCTTTGTTTCTTATTAGAGGTTAACAGTTTTATAAATAATAAATGCAATTTTCTTTTTGTTGTTGTCTATGATATAACAATAAATACAACTTGATAAGCTATCTAATATGTTTTGCGGCTCCAGACAAAACACATTGTTGGAAAAGGGCGCAAAATGGCTCTTTTGGTCAAAAAGGTTGCAGACCCCTACACTAGATGGTGGTCTTGAATTAACCCCCCCCCCACCCAACCAAATAAAGCATGCGATGATCAGAGGTGGTAGAAGTACTCCGAGTGTTTACTTCAGTAAAAGTAGAAGTACTCAGATATTTTACTTGCCTAAAAGTAGAAGTACCACACACGCACGCACGCACGCACGCACGCACGCACGCACGCACGCACGCACGCACGCACGCACGCACGCACGCACACACACACACACACACACACACACACACACACACACACACACACACACACACACACACACACACACACACACACACACACACACACACACACACACACACACACACACACACACAGCTCACCTGCGCTGACAGTGACCGCCTCCACAAACTGCTCCCTCCAGGAGTGCGTGCCGATCACCAGCGCCAGGTTGGTCTTCTTAATGAGCTTGTCCACGGTGCTCTGCCAATCAGGAGCAAAACACACTTCATTAGCAGCCAATCACAGCCGAGGACGGGGACAGGGTCACCGGGGACACTGAGCTCGTTAGCTGAGCTGTTTGTGGGGTTTCAATGATGGAAATCTGTGAGTGTGGTTGAAAGGTTCTCTATGTCCCACTCAGTACCAGCAGATGTCGCCGGTGGGGAATATCTGAATGATTTTTGAAGACGGTATCAATAAGCTGACGTCTACTATGTCTATTACTGAAGTGAACAGTAATCTGGAGTAGCAGTGGCTTTATGTAGGAAAATATGTTTATTGCACTGCGTTACTTAAGATGAAATGACAGAATCCAAAAAAATGAAGTTTACAAACCGTCCCCCACTCAACCACTCGGCTATAGGTCGGACACAGATATAGTCTCTGGGGGAAAGGGGACATATGTCTGCGGTTCTTGCTGAACAAGCCAGCTGGAAAGTGCTAATGTTAACTGGTACATTAGCACTTGTTGTGCCAAAGGGCCAAATGGCAGGCTTTAGAAGAGTACTCCACAAAGTAATGAACTCTGGGGCCATCATCAGCTTTATTTACCGGGGATGCTTCCACCATTGCATTTTGGCCAAGGAGGTCTGTTTCTTTTAACTGCTTTAACATCAGTAAGAACAACATTGACATAGAAACAGGTTATGCTGTTTGTCCAAAGCTGGACTAGCTTAATCACACATCAAAGAGAAAAAGCTGTTGCTGTTTTTGTTGTGATCTCCCTTTCTAAGGGTCACTTAGTCTACAACATATGAATGATCAGGTAATACCACTTAGCAAACATTGATCCTCAGCCTGCATTTCACTATCCCCCCGCGTGCTCTTACCACCCGCACATCATGAAGGATGAGTTCAATAATAAACTGTTCGTCCCAAAGGGGCGATTCATGTCTTTGTCATTAAATGAAGGATAAGAATATTGACTTTGGTGTAATGTGTTTGGAGTGACAGTCTGACAGGCTCTCATTCATCTCTTGTGTTGGTTCATGTTTGCACTCTGTTTTGACTCACTTCTGGAAGAGATTGTCAAACATGCTTCTGTTGGTTTCTAATTAGTCAAAGTTAGGCATCTGTTTGATCTGCTTGCTTTATTCATTTGTATGTTTAGGGAAAGCGTGAAAGAGATGGCTTATAAGAGAAATACCCATGCACACATCCACCTGCCAGCTGGAAGCTTCCACTGTTCACAAACATAATGAACACACGGGTGTTATTTTATTACATGTTTGAGGGAATTTCATGATTTCTGGGCTTTTTTCAACCGGTGTAGCACCCACTGCTTCCATTACATGTGCGCTGATGACAAAAGGAAATAGAGGGCTTGAATTTGTCATGCCTCAAGCTCACCGCTGCATCGTGAGCAACGGGCACTTTGAACAATTCATATTAGATCATATTAGATCTGCTCGCTGAGAGGGTTATGACCCGGGTTTGGTGTAAACATGGATTATATAACATTTCCAGGAAAGCAGCGTTCTTTTGATGCCCCTCACACTGTACAGTGCAGCACCATAAGGCCCGTCCACACAGCGGCGTGCGTTGACGCTTCACCATTCACTTTGAATGGGGTGACGTCACTTTTAGCCGAACTGCATTGTGGGAAGCAACGCGGAGCAATGTTCAACTTTTGAAGCTTGGGCGGAAGCGTCAGCCAATCAAAACATATGCCAGTACAAGCTCTAGCCAATCAAACCGCTGCTTGTGTGTCAGGGGCGGGAGATTCATGTGATTGGTTGTTGGTCGAGTTTCAGACACACCCGCCGGTAAGCTTCAACGCACACCACTGTGTGGACGGGCCGTAAAGCCCCTGTCACACTGTCCCGAAGTGTACACCCGATGGACACACGAATATGGAATTGTGAATTTCGCACGAAGATGGCCCCGAACCACACACGAAGGCAACAGTTACATTACATGTAAGACATACAACTGCAACGAAGGTACCAAAAACAATTATGTTACAGTACTATGATACTGTACTGATATCTTCAGACTTTGTTCTTTACTTTATCCGTCTTTGTATGTAGAAGATATTACGTTTTCTCCGTAATGTTGTTTCCATAACAACAACAACTTCCTGTCAACTCTCCTTCAAAATAATATATTATATCCTTTTTAGTTTCACAGAACACAAATTGGGTTATTTACATAATATGTTTACATGATTTTGTTGTGCAACAAAACAACCCGATGGACACACGATAAAGGAAATGTTCAAATTCGGCTGTGATCGTAGCAACATCGGGCCGTTCGTGAGGGCATCTGAAGCCATCGTATGATCGTATGGCCGATGTTGCTACGATCACAGCCGAATTTGAACATTT
Source organism: Pseudochaenichthys georgianus (assembly GCF_902827115.2). Lineage (NCBI taxonomy): Eukaryota > Metazoa > Chordata > Actinopteri > Perciformes > Channichthyidae > Pseudochaenichthys > Pseudochaenichthys georgianus. The sequence goes on from NC_047515.1 coordinate 1,411,026, forward strand.
CCTTTATCGTGTGTCCATCGGGTGTCAATTTCGGGACAGCGTGACGGGGGCTTAAGTGTCCATGCTCCTATTCTGGTTTCAGCTTTTACCTGGATGTACCGTATATTACATGTTCAGAGGTGTGTACACACAGCCCTGTGTCCCACTATTCGACTGCTGCTTTTAAATATGAATTCAAATGAGATGCATTTGAAAACCAATTGTAATAACACTGTGCATTGCTAGAGCCATGTTCTGCTCCCTCTACAGAGTAATATGCTTGAATGCAAGATTGTATTACATTTTTTCACAAAAGCATGTTATATATTTTGGAAGAGAATACATGTTTTTGTAATGTTTAGAATGATTTGGATCTTGTCTAGATTCTAGAGCTGCAATAGACTACCATTAATAATGCATCTATAAATGTACCCATGGACATCAGAATTGAATGAAAAATGAAACAAAATGATAAACTTAGACCATTGCTGGGATGAATTGGCAGTACACTAAACAAAACACATACAACTACACTTTTTCCAGAGAAAAATATTGAATATTGCACCTTGAACTCGTAGGACTCCTCGATGACCACCTCCAGGCGGCTGTGCTCTCCCAGGATGGGCTTCCCCATCTCTGCTATCCTCCGGGCCTCCTCCTCCTCAGGGCTCATCTGCCCCTCCGCCCCCTCTGCCGTGGAAGAGGTCATGTGGAAGGAACAATAAGTACACCGACCGTGAGCTCGGAGTGAAACTAAAGCGTGTGATATTTCCAAGTTCCACACCTATCAATAATAGATTGTGAGTCAGCCTTATTTCGGGCTGCACTGCATCAGCCTGAGTCTGAAATATGGGTGAGTGTTCTCACACAGTGGGGGGGACAGATGGATGATATCTGTTTGGTGTCTACACTCTAAAAACGAATTCAATGCATGGTTGCAAGATAAAAATGTGAGTTAATTGATTTAGATAAACATTTTAAGTTGCAAACATTAATTTATAAGTTGTGTTGACGTAATAATGTTGGTAATTACATCAACTTAATATTGTGTGTAATGTGAACTCTGATTTCTGCGTTAAGTGACTTCAAACTAAATTCAAGTTGTAGTTGTAATGCAATTGGCTTGATAACTTCATTGTTCTACACCTTGAGTTAAGGATTTCAAGTCCACTCCCACTTAACATGCCTGGACAAGTTCCCACAGTTAAGACAAATAGAAATATACAAAGGACATTTTAAGGTGAGTGTCAGCTTGTGGCATTCAGATACAGCAGATAGCCTGTAGTTGCCCTGTAGGCAAACTGCTGTTTGACCAAAACTAGCAGCCTTTGAACTGTGGATAGTTCTGTGAGAGGATACAAAGTATAGAGGCTACTGTGAGAGTACAAATACTTTGGTTACTATTGTGATATCGCTTTTTATTCAAAATGAATCTCGTGAAGCAGATCAAGGATGCTTCTTGAGGTAGGATCCTTATTTAGAGTTGTCATTGAAATGCAAGTTGTTGGCAGTCTCCCATTCAGAATATATTCATCTAGGTCTTTTCTCTTTTTTTCCTTTTTCAAAAATAGCACAATACAATAGAAGTACGCAGAGAACTATAGCATCCGCTGCCTTGTCGTGTGCCTTGGAGAAAAGGAAGAGAACCTTTTCAAGGAGTTTAGCGACGTCATTAAAAATCTTGAAATAAAATAAAATCCACGGGCCCAGTGACACAGGACAAAAGCACTGCTCTCTGTCAGCTACATGCTGAAGCATATTGCACTTTTGGCCACACCCCAATCAATAGTATCTTAGCAGCGTTCAGCGTGGATAGGTGTTGGCAGCAATGGCATGGGAAAAGGATTGTGTAACATTTGAAAAGTGGCTTCTGCTCTTCTCTTAACCAGTTCACATGTCGTATGGAACCTGCAAACAGATGAGAAGATAGACTAAAACTTGGACGGTTGTGATTGACAAAATCTGTCTACATGCATTGAAACACTAGGCAAAGTACTCAAAACCACCTCTGTGTGTCTTCAGGACCACGTTGCCATGACGACACACACATGCAGACTCAATAGGTGAAAACAATAGCAGCGTTGCTTTAGCAGCTGGTAATAATGGCTCTGAATTAGCTAACAGTGACAGTTTAAAAAGTATGCAGTTACCTAATTCCTTATCTCTTATGCGCTAACCTATTATTTAATGTGCTTCAAAAGGACTTGAATATCGCCTTCATCAGAGACCGGTCCAGCCAGGATCTGACCACACGATGCAGCCATCGTGGTCCAGGGAAACAAATGAATGAGCATTCTGCGTTAAATGTGTTCATACTGTTTGAAATAATGACTGTCGGCAGTGTAAACATCTTTGTTACATCTCTTGTGAAATGGATGTGTGATCTGCAGACTGGTGGCCATTGAGAGTTTGTTTCTGTAGTTCTACAAAAACTTTACAGATGTTACACATTTGGCACTGGTTTTAAATATGCAAAGGCCTCTAACTTTGATGTGATGGCAGAATGTATTTGCTGTGTCCCCATGTCCCATGGTAATATAGCTAATGTGTTTATTTATTATTTGTGGCGAAATTTAAATGTGTTATTTATCTTTTTTCTCAAGATTGAAATGAAGCTGCTGGGACTCCCAGCAGCTTCTACTGAAGCCAGTCCCCAACTCCGGGGACTTCCGGCCGGGGACTTTGGGTGGCAGTATACGCCGTGAAGTGGTTTGCGGCCTGCCAGTAAACCCAAAGCAGAAGAAGAAGACGTTTTTATCAACTTTGGTTCTTAAAACAGACAAAGTAATTATCGTAGGTGACTTTAATATTCATGTTGACGATGATAAAAATAGCCTTACTGTTGCATTTAACTCTATATTAGATTCTGTTGGTTTCTGTCAGAGTGTAAATAAACCAACCCACTGTTATAATCACACTCTCGACCTTGTTCTGACTTATGGTATTGAAATTGAGCAACTATTAGTCGAACCGCATAATCCTGCCATTTCTTAGTAACTTTTGAAGTACTGTTACTAGACTACAAAGCATTAGTCAAAAGCTCTTGCAGCAGAAACCTATCTGTTAGTGCTATAGCCACATTTAAGGAAGAGATTCCATCAATACTTAACTCGATAGCATGTCTGCATGTAGGGGAGGAAACTTATACAAAATGTACACCACCCCAAATTGATCATGTTGTTGATAGTGCTATAGATGCGCTGCGAATAAAATTAGACTCTGTTGCTCCTTTGAAAAAGAAGAAAATAAAACAACATAGATTAGCTCCATGGCATAATGCCGAAACCCGCAAAATAAAGCAAAAGTCTAGACAACTTGAAAGGATATGGCGTTCCACTAAACTTGAAAAATCTCGTTTAATTTGGCATATTACTCTCAATGAATATAAGAAAGCACTGCGTAAAGCGAGAGCAGCCTACTACTCTTCATTAATAGATGAGAATAAGAATAATGCAAGATTTCTTTTCAGCACTGTAGCCAGGCTGACAGAGAGCCACAGCTCCATTGAGCCTTCTATTCCCTTAGCACTCAGTAGTAATGATTTTATGTGCTTTTTTAACGATAAAATTGTTACTCTTAGAAACAAAATTAATGACCTCTTGCCTTTGACCAGTATAGTGTTATCAACAGCTCCCGGAAACGTAAGTTCTAATATTACACTAGATAGTAAACTAGAATGCTTTTCAGCCATTAACCTTGAACAATTACATTCAATGATTCTCTCTTCTAAACCATCAACGTGCATGTTAGACCCAATTCCAACTAAGCTGTTGAAGGAAGTTTTTCCATTAATTAGCACTTCTTTATTAAATATTATGAATATGTCTTTATTATCAGGCTATGTTCCACAATCATTCAAAGTAGCAGTGATAAAACCGCTTCTTAAAAAGCACAACCTCGATCCAGAGGTTTTAGCCAACTATAGACCTATTTCTAATCTTCCGTTCCTCTCAAAAATTCTTGAGAAAGCGGTCGCAAAACAGTTGTGTGATTACTTAAAAAACTATAAGATATAGGCTTAGTTTGTCGGGGGTCATCTTACTTCTTCCTTCTCTCTGTCTATACCTGTGTACTCATGTTCCATTAACCCAGCTTCCCCAAATGTCTTTCTTTTGGTGTCTATATACGCTGGGATCCGGAGTCATGGATGATCCTGCGGTCCTGTGTCCTGGATCGCGAGCGCTGGATCTTGAGTCGTGGCTGAGGTCCTGGATCATAGGTCCTGGATGGATATCCTCGTGGATTCATCTTCCTATTATACACACATGCATTTCCAAACATCTGGACTACCTATGTTGCAAATGTATTATCTTTTCAATTTACACACGGCATCTATTGCACGTCTGTCCGTCCTGGGAGAGGGATCCCTCCTCTGCTGCTCTCCCTGAGGTTTCTCCCATGTTCCCTTTAAACTGGGTTTTCTTTGGAAGTTTGTCCTTGTACGATGTGAGGGTCTAAGGACAGAGGGTGTCGTATTGTCATACTGATATTCTGTACACACTGTGAAGACCACTGAGACAAATGTAACATTTGTGATATTGGGCTATATAAATAAACATTGATTGATTGAATGAAGAAGAAGAAGAAGAAGAAGAAGAAGAAGAAGTGACGTCAGCTGCTTCATTTGCCTAATCCACCCCCAGGGACTTATTCCGGTGTGAACGCGATCTGTACTTAGTTCATGAGAACTAAAGAGTTCTGATGAACTAAGTTCTGATGAACCTTTGTGGGAAAAGTATCGCGGTGTGAATGCGCCTATTGACATAAAGCAGAGTGAAGCAAATACTACATTTATCGCTAAATAAAATGAGCACATATTTGACCATGAACACATTGTATGATTGGTGCTCACAGGTGGAGGTTATATTGTGGGGCCTCCTGCTGCTCTGTAAAGGTGCACCGCTGTTTGTGTCCTGCATGAAAACTAAGGTCAACTTAAAAAAACAACACACAATCTTTGGCAAAACCTAACCGACTGCTTTTGTTGCATTGTTATAATTGTTTTCAAAAAGTTTAAACATTGACCATGTGTCCAAACATTAATCCAGGAGAGAATGTGTTTCCTTCAAAACATATTTAAAAATACAGTCAATTGTAAGGGAAGGTCATTCTGTTGAGCTGGACCTCTTTCTCCTGTTCGAAGGATTTGCAGACTTACGAGGTGAGGCTACACTGTACACAAAGCTTAACCTTGGGCCTCTTCATATCGACCCCCCACTTTCTTCCTGGCCCTCGATACAGTATCACAGAGAGAGATAGAGAGCTCCAAGCAACTTAAAAGAGAGGGGATTAATGCTGACAGGAGGCCAGTTTGTGGTATTGATCCATTATGCAAGTAGCCGAGTTCTTCTTAGAGATTTAACTGAGAAACTCCGCTAATCAGGGATTCAAACGCCTCTTCTCTTTACAAAAAGGGAGGTTACGTGGTCCACAAAGAGATTAGCCATTCATTCATTTTCTCATATGAAGAGACGTGGAGTTTTGGAGACAGTGTCTCTGTGTGTGTAATTATAAAAGTACAGTAGGAGTAAAGCATCAGATGGAAACCGTCCCTGCAGTATTCATTGACACTAGTTCCACCTCCGAGCAGCGTCTTTCAAACTTCACGAGAGGACGGGCTTTGAAGAGGTGCCCCCCCCCCCTGTGAGTGAGGACCATGATGCTTCAGGGCTACCTGCTCGCTGACACTCTTCATGGCTCAGGGCTGCTCAGCTGCTTTGTCCTCAAAGAAGCATTTAGAATTGTGTGAAAGTTTTAATGACATAATATGATGCTGGTGACTTGTGCTCAATGTGGAAATAAATCTTCTTTACTGGTACTAAAAACCGCTCTGGCTGCGGGTTGGTTTGTAATTTGCAGATCTCATTTCCTGTGGATTTGGCGTTCCCCTGCTGCTGTTGGAAAAACGTATTTCAGACCTATATTCTGCTTTGTCATTATGCTAAGAGGACTTCCCATTCAAAACTAATATGAACTTAAATCAGCGGGATGCCAGTAAGCAGGGAGGTGACCCCTCTTCTCCTTTGCAGGAAGACTTGATATAAATCCAGCTGCCCTAAATAAATGAACACATCCAGGACTCAGTGTTCACTCTTGCTCTGTTCAATCCCCAAACAATCCCCATCTGCAAATCACTACTCATGTTTATGAATTACCTCAGAAAAATATACTACAAATATATTTGATATCGATATATTAGTAAATATTTTACATCATAGTATAGAAGCAGCTGCTGTAGGTTTACAAGCCTTGGCTGTTTGTAGAGTCTTAACACAGGATCTATCTGATCAGCACACACACTCAGCTCAGTGTGTGGCTGCCAACTCATTTGCAAATATTTATTTCCGAACGGTTCCATTGTGCTGTGCTCACATTCACAGAGCGGAGATCACATGAACAACAAATAACCTCTGCTCCCCAGTGGCTCTCCCTGTCATACCTCAGGGGACTGGGTTCAGATCTGGTTCATTGTTATTACGACTTATAGAAGTAAAGTCCCCAGTTAGGAAGAAATGGTGTTAAGAATGAGTAATTCAGGCTGAAACCTCGTAACCACAGACTCTGTGGCTATAGCTCTGAATTTATGTCTTTTCAAAATGTTGTGAAAAGTGAAACAGATGAACTGTAGTGCATTTAATATTATTTTCTGGCAAACAGAATGACTGATTCAGGCTCAATAGCCGCTTTCGCACCAAGTACTTGTCCGGTACTTGTCCCTGGTACTTGTTCCCCCCGAACTCTTTAGTCCCTCGAACTGTCCTAGTAGATCGCGTTCTCACCGGAATAAGTCCCCGAGGGAGGATTAGAAAAATTAAGCCGCATTTATTTGTGACTTTCTGTTTGTGTAAGAATGTGTGTGTGTGTGTATGTGTGTGTGTGTGTGAGGGGGGGGGTCAGTGGATCAGAGTGGCAGGTAACGCTCGCTGCGGCGATTAATCACCTGTGAAAATGCTTCTGACAAATGAAGCTGCTGGGTCGCGTCTTCCGAGTAAATCGCCAGAAGCGCAGACACCTCCTCATCACTCCACCGCTCCCATGTTTTCTTTTGTGTTGCCATAAGTTAGTCTCTCTCCGTTGGTGCGCTGGGCTAATGCGAGCAAATAAAATCGCGGCTTCACAAAACTTTTCGGAATTTACGGGGCGTGGTTTGCGACACACCCACGAACCATTTCCTCCCCAGGAAAGTACTACCTCACTAGCAGGGAGGATCTAGGGTGAAATGGTTCGCACGAACTAGGGACTATTGCAAAGACTAGAGCACTTAGTTGGCATACAGGGAACTGCTTTAGGCTGGTTTAGGTCCTATCTATCTGAACGCTCTCAGTTTGTATGTGTCAACGATGAATCTCCCACGCAAACCAAAGTTAGCCATGGAGTGCCACAGGGCTCAGTGCTCGGACCTATTTTGTTCACACTATATATGCTTCCGCTAGGCAATATTATAAGGAATCATAAGCATTTGTTACTTCAAGGCTGGATTATTGTAACTCTTTATTATCAGGGAGTACCAAGAAGTCAGTAAAGTCGCTTCAGCTGATTCAAAATGCTGCAGCTCGTGTACTAACCAGAGTTAGGAAAAGGGATCACATTACTCCTGTTCTGGCTGCCTTACACTGGCTCCCTATAGAACACAGGATAGAATTTAAAATTCTTCTTCTCGCCTACAAAGCCCTTAATGGGCAGGCGCCATCTTACCTTAAAGAACTCATTATACCCTACTGACCTACTAGGGCATTGCGTTCCAAGAATGCAGGGTTGTTGGTGGTTCCTAGAGTCTCTAAAAGTACAATGGGAGCCAGAGCCTTTTCTTATCAAGCTCCACATTTGTGGAATCAGCTTCCAGTTTGTGTTCGGGCGGCAGAAAGCCTATCCGTTTTTGCTTAAGTGTGCTTAAGACCTTCCTTTTTGATAAAGCTTATAGTGATAAAATAATCTAATAAGAGTGCATTGACGTAGATACGTTGTGCCTCTTCACCTATACATTTGAGTTCTTACTCTTTCACTTAAATCCTAAAAACTTATATTTAAAACTTTATCCAAAACCTTTCCCCTCTCTGACCTCTCGAGGTTCTATTAGAGGGTAACAGATTGCAGAGAGGCCTATCCTGACCGGAGTGTGGAACGTAGTCACAGACATTCTCTAAATGTGCTCTGTTTTGGCTGCTTTGACTGCCGCCTGGTAGTCGGAAAGGCAAGCACGAAGGATTTCTAGTTTCTAGACATGGAGTTTATCGATTTTCCATTTTCTCTCTGCATGCCTGCAGGTGCGTCTGAGAGCACGAGTACAGTCATTGAGCCACGGCTCTGAGAGAACTTTGGTGCGTCTTAGCGTAAAAGGAGCAACAGAATCCAGTATTAGTGTACATGTCGAGTTAAACATGGAGATAAGCTCATCCGCACTAAGAGCACAGTTCACCTCTAATTTACAGATCGGAGAAGCATTAAAAACATCAGAAAACTGTGAGGCAGTCAAGGGGTTAATTGAACGCAGACGACGCGCAGGGGCACATTATTCGACTCCTGCGGAAGGGATCGAGGTTGTAAACAGTACCGGTAAATGGTCTGAGATACGCGTTGCTGCACAGATTTCATCCACAGAGACAGACAGTCCAAACGATAATACTAAATCTAAGGTGTGGGTCACACTCCTAGGTTTATGTCACGGTTGTAGTGTTGTCTGTCTGGTTATGGGTTTTGTAAGTCTGTTCATTCAGTGTTTTGTCTTCCTCCTTGTGTTTTGTCTGGTCCTCCTCCCTGTCGTTAGTTTCCCTGGTGTGTCTGATTGTTCACCTGTTGCCCTTGTGTTTCTCCCTCCCCTGCCCAGCTGTGTCTTGTCCTGTGATTACCCTTCTGTGTATTTAGTCTAGTTTTCCCCTGTATTCCATGTCGGTTCATTGTTTCCCCTCCATGTTATTCCACGGTCCATGTTCCTTGTGCTGCTCATTTGTTTTAGATATTTTGGATACTGCCTTTTTGTTTGCCACAGCTTTTATTATTTAATAAAGCTCGCTTTTCGTTAAATTCTGCATTTGAGTCCTACCTGCTTCACCCAATCGTAACAGAATGAACCAACCAAACTTGGACTCAGCAGATTTTAATGTTTTGGCCCCACAGGCGGAATGTCTTGGGTACTCTCTGGAGTACATTTTTTTACACCTGGAATAACGCCTCAAGCCCTGGCCAGGAGCTTGTTGCCTGAGTGGCTACAAACTTTTACAAGTAGCCCTGAAGACTTGTCACAAGCTTCTAACCCTTTCCTGGGATCCGACTACTGTCCTATTGGAGGTCCACGGAGTCTCCAAAAAGCCTCTAGGAGACGGAGGGCCAGGATTCCAGCCCGTGCTCCAACAGCCATGATCCCGGCTTCAGTTCCGGTATCCACAGCCCTGGATCCATGCACCAGTACCGGCCCGCAGAGCTATGTTTCCTTGCTCGATTACCTGGCCCACACAGCCATGGTCCAGGCCTCTGTTCCGGTTCCAGCAGCTCCAGTTCCAGCCTCAGACCTTTTCTCAGGAACCCGTCTGGCGTTTGGAGGTCCACGGAGCCTCCAAAAGGTCTCTGGAAGATGCAAGGCCAGGATTCCAGCCCGTACTCCAGCGGCTCCGGCTCCAGTGCCGGTCCCAGCAGCCATGGTTCCGGCCCCAGCGGTCGTGGTTCCGGCCCTGGTTCCGGCCCCAGCAGCCATGGTTCCATGCTCCAGTGCCGGCCCACACAGCCATGGTTCCGTGCTCCAGTACCATCCCACACAGCCATGGTTCCGTGTTCCGGTTCCGTGTCCAGCAGACATGGTTCCGGCTACAGAACCGGCCCACACAGCCATGGTTCCAGCCCCAGTCCTGGCCCCAGCAACCATGGTTCGGGCCCCAGTACCGGGCCCAGCAGCCATGGTTCCGGCCCCAGTAGCCATGGTCCCGACTCCAGTTTCGGCTCCAGGACTGGCTTACCGGCCGACGCCAGCTCCCCGAGTCCTGTCGGCTCTCCAGCCGACGCCAGCTCCCCGAGTCCTGTCGGCGTACCGGCCGACTCCAGCACCTCGTCTCCTGTTGGCTCTCCAGCCGACGCCAGCTCCCCGAGTCCTGTCGGCGTACCGACCGACACAAGTTCCCTCTCAAGTTCCCTCTCAAACCCTCTCTCGAGTTCCCTCTCAAGTTCCTACCCGAGTCCCCTCTCAAATTTCCTCTCTAGTCTCCTCTCGAGTCCCCTCTCAAGTCTCCTCTCGAGTCTCCTCTCGAGTCCTCTCTCAAGTCCCGCCGACTACTCTCCTGCCGGGGGTCCTGCCAATCCTATGTCCTGTTCCTCTGGGGGTCCCGCCGACAACTCTTCTGCCGGGGGTCCTGCCAAACCCTTGTCCTGTTCCGTTGGAGGCCCCACCATCACCTGTCTCGCCGGGGGTCCTGCCAACTCCTGGTCCTCTTCCGTGGGGGATCTTGCCAAAGCCTGTCCCATTGGCTCCGGTTCGGCCGACACCGGGTCCTGCCCGGCCTCCGGAGCTGTCTGGTCTTCGCCCTCGAGCCCGGCCCCCTGAGAGCCGCGGTCTTCGCCCTCGAGCCTGCGGTTAAAAAAAACGCAATATATATCGCAGGGGAACAAAAAACTGCAATGTCAGTTTTTTTCAATATCGTGCAGCCCTAGTCCCAGCTGCCTTCAAACATGCCGTGGTCAAGCCACTACTTAAAAAGAAAAATCTCGACCCCTCCATTCTCGCACATTTTAGGCCCATCTCCCAGCTACCCTTTTTATCTAAAGCCCTGGAGCGAGTAGTCTACATCCAGCTGCAGTCTTTCTTAACCACACATGGAATCCATGAAAAGTTTCAGTCTAGCTTCAAACCCATGCACAGTACTGAAACAGCCCTTTTAAGAGTTTTTAATGACCTGCACCTAGCCGCCGACTCAGGCAGCCCAGCTGTCCTGGTGCTGTTAGACCTGACAGCTGCCTTTGACACTGTGGACCATAGCATCCTGTTGTCACGGCTTCATTTCATTTAATTTCAAACCTTTATTTACCCAGGTGTATCCCATTGAGATCATTGATCTCTTTTTCAAGGGAGACCTGCTCGAGTAGGTTCCACATGAAACATAACAACATAAACAGAACAACAAAAAGAACATCTTACATCATCATTACAGGGATTACAATTTACAATAACTATCCACATGAGCAGGTACCAACAGCTTCCGATTGACTAGCATCCAAGCAAGCTTTAAAAACATTTAGTGGCACCAGATTGCTCAGTTTCCATTTCAATTGCAGACTATTCCAAGACAGAGGAGCTGCGCATCTAAAAGCTGTCTTCCCTAAGACAGTCCTAGCAGTTGGCACATTTAATAAAACCACAGCATTCGATCTCAGGCAGTAGCCACTTACAATTCTCCGTGAGATCAGGGAGCAGATGTAAGATGGAGGTTTCCCTAACATGGCTTTGTATATAAAAATGTACCAGTGACTGAGCCTCCGTAGTTAGTGAAAGCAAACCAGCCCTTGCATACAGGGTACAGTGATGGGTTAATGCTTTACAGTTTGTCACAAATCTCAGTGCACTGTGATACGCAGCATCTAACTTGACCAGGCAATGGGCAGGTGCATTCATATAGACCAGATCCCCATAGTCCAGCACAGGTCACAGGTCACAGTGACTAGCCTTTTCCTGGCTTCAAGGGTTGGCCTAACCCTCAGTTTTTTAAGCAGGTTATTGACATGACGTTTAAAAGTGAGACAAGCATCAAGCCAGATACCAAGGTATTTGTAACAGGTAACCACTTCAATTTTTATTCCTTGTGTAGTTACAATATCTACAACAGGCTCTGGTGTCTTTTTAGCTTTAGAAAAGAGCATTACCTTGGTTTTATCAACATTTAAAAGAAGCTTTAGTTCAGAGAGCTGAGCCTGAATAATGTTAAAAACTGCTTGCAATTCAACACCAGCCTCCTGAATGGAGGGACCTACACAGTACATCACGGTATCGTCCGCATTAAAAATCTAAGGTTGCTCCATCGACATTTTCACCTAAACTATTGATGCAGATGGAGAATAAAAGTGGTCCTAAAACAGAACCTTGAGGAACACCATTAGCAATGTTTAACCACTCAGAAGACAGCCCATCAAAATGAACACATTGGGACCTTTCAGAGAGGTAGTTCACAAACCACCCACTGCATGCATTGCTGGATAGGCCAATACTGACCAGCCTCTGCTTTAAGATGCGATGATCGACGGTGTCAAACGCTTTGGACAGGTCAATAAATAGAGCTGCACAACTCTGCTTATTATCTAAAATACTCGCCACATCATTCACCACTTTCATTGTGGCAGTGATGGTGCTGTGTTGTTTTCTGAAGCCTGACTGATGTTTAGACAGGATGTCATTTGTACATAAAAACACCTTTACCTGTTCACTCACTAAGCGTTCAAGAACCTTAGCCAGAACTGATAATTTACAGATGGGCCTATAATTATTTAATAAGGTGGCCTCCTCTCCTTTTAGTAGAGGCAGGACATACGCTGACTTCCACAATTTTGGAATTGTGTTTGAGCTGAGGGAGAGGTTAAAAAGAGTAGTGAGAGGTGGAGCAATAAAATCTGCAGCTATCTTTAAAAATAAAGGCTCTACGTTGTCCAGACCAGCCGGTTTCTTAGGATCTAGCTTGGTTAATGCTTCATGAACAACATCAACAATAAAAGGAGTAAAACTAAAAGGGTTTTCCAAAACACATTTTGAGAGTCACATACTGTGGTGTTCACAGAAGCAGAGTTAGTGACAGAATCAAACGGAGAGCCACAGGACACAAAATGCTCATTAAAGCAATTTAGCATAGTAGCCCTGTCCGATATAGAGCCAGATGCTGTGGTGAGGCACGGAGGTAGCTCATTACGGATATCACCGGTGGATATCGATTTTATGGGTTTCCAAAAATGTCCAGGATTATTCAGGTTCTTTGTGGTTACTGACAGATAATACTTAGACTTAGCACTTTTGATTTGCGATGTGAAGCTATTTCTTAGCTGCCTAAAACGCAGCCACTCTATCTCTGAGCCTGATTTCCTAGCCTTTGCCCAGGCCTTGTTTCTCTCATGTAGGAGACTAGACAGATTAGCAGAAAACCAAGGATTGTCTTGTCCCTTCACTCTAAATGTACATGTCGATCTATAATTTCCATAAAACCAAGATAAAAATAAGACCATGCAGTTTCTACATCAGCACACAGATCGATTTTACCCCAATCAAAATCATGTACTGCTCCACAAAATGCTTTGTGTCTCTCTTACTGATAATGCGAGGCTTACCCTTTAGGACTTGTGTCCCTAATTGTGGCTACAGCACAGTAAATCACACAGATGATTTGCAAATACTCCCACAGATGAGTATTTATGGGAGAATATTAGTTAAAATGAGATCAATTAGGGAGGATTTATTAGGGGACTTAATGTTAGGGCGAGTAAGACTGTCTACAATCTGAGTAACATTCAGAGAGATACAAAGGTTTTTAAAATCCTCTGACACAGAAGTTAACCAGTCCCAATTAAAATCACCAAGCAGCACTATCTCCTTGTAGTCAAGTAGAGATAAAAGTTTTGCCAAAGAAGATAAAGAGTCCTTGACAGCTGAGGGGGGTCTGTAGCAGCCCACCACCATGACCTGTTGACCCTTTGCTACTTTGATATTTAAAGCTAAACATTCTAGTTGTTTACTAATAGATTTGGAAACCATCTTGGTATCAAAACTTATTTTTCACATAAATGGCAACGCCACCACCTTTTTTTAGGACAGTCGGTACGATATACACTATAACCATTTAAGTAGATGTCAGAGGCCAAAATAGATTTATCTAGCCACATTTCTGATAAGACAATGACATCAGCATCAGTCGAGCTCGTCCAAATGCGGACAAAATCTAACTTAGGTAACAGACTGCGCACATTTAAGTGAATGAATCCCAACCCAGATCTAGAATTAAAATGAGCAGGAGTAGCTATCTGACTACTACTGCTGCTGGGTGGTCCATGGTTTAGTTGTACATTCCCTGATAGTAATAATAACAAAAAAAACAAGCACTTTTTCCTCTTAACCGACACACATACATTGTCTTGAACAGTCCGCAGGCATCACAGGCTCTGCCCTTGCATGGTTCAGGTCCAACCTGACAGACCGAAGCTTCTCAGTGCAGCTAGGTGCCTTCTACTCTGCAAAAGCCCCTCTTACCTGTGGGGTTTCCCAAGGCTCTATCCTGGGCCCCATCCTTTTTCTACTGTACATATTGTACATGTTCAATTCTTACAAAACACAATATCCCCTTCCATTGTTACGCCGATGATTTACAGATCTATCTGCCTTTCAATCAAAATGCCAACTCACTACAGCAGTTGATGGACTGTTTAACAGAGATCAAATCCTGGCTGAGCCAACATTTCCTCAACCTCAACGAGAGCAAGACTGAGGTCATCTTTTTTGGACCCCAGCCTCCAGCCTCCCTGGTTGATATTCTGGGCTCCCTCAATGAAAACATCCTCCCCTCTGTCATGAACCTTGGAGTGATCTTCAATAGCGCTTTTTTAAAATACGACTACTGGCCAAAACCAAGTCGTATTTATCTTTTAAAGACCTAGAAAGGGTCATTAATGCCTTTGTTACCTCGAGACTGGATTACTGCAACGCTCTGTATGTGGGTATGGACCAGGCCTCAATTAAACGCCTGCAGCTAGTTCAGAACGCAGCTGCGCGTCTTCTCACTGGCCATAAAAAGCGTGACCACATCACCCCAGTTCTGGCCTCAATACACTGGCTTCCAATTCGGTTCAGAATTGATTTAAAACTTATTTTATTTGTTTTCAAAGCCCTAAATGGGCTGGCTCCGGCCTATATAGCCAAACTCCTCCATCGCTACACCCCAGCCAGAGCTTTAAGGTCGGCTGACTAGATGCTGCTGGTAGTGCCCAAGACCAGGCTCAAAACACGAGGGTACCGAGCATTCACAGCGGCTGGCCCCAGGCTCTGGAACACTCTGCCCCTCCATGTGAGGTCGGCCCCGACATTAGTTTTTTTTTAAATCAACACTTAAAACTCACTTCTTCTCTCTGGCCTTCTAGCCTTTTCTTATCAAGCTCCACTTTTGTGGAATCAGCTTCTAGTTTGTGTTCGGGCGGCAGACAGCCTATCCGTTTTTAAGATTACGCTTAAAACCTTCTTTTCATAAAGCTTACAGTTGATAGAATAATCTACTAAGAGTGCATTGACGTAGATACGCTGGCCTCTTTACCTACATTTTGGTTCTTGCTCTTTCACTTAAATCCTAAAAGCTTGGATCTTATATTTAAAACTAAGGTCATTACTACTTCTCATTCTTCTAAATCTTTCCTCTCTCTACTTCTCATACTCTCTATTCCTGTAATCTATTGATTCTATTTTCTCTTTATCCAACACCTTTCCCCTCTCTGACCTCTCAAGGTTCTATTATGGCGCGTTTCCACTGCAGACCTCGCTCGGCCTCGCTCGGCCTCGCTCGGTTTGGTTAGGCCTTATTAGGCCCGGCTCACTTTATTGCTGCGTTTCCATTACAGTTTAGGAACTGGGGCAGTTACTATAGTAACGCAGTGTAGGCGGAGCCGTGACGTCATCTTCAATGAGCGCCCCATAAAACAACACAGCCGTTAGCTCTTAGCACTCAGAGCTCACAGCTCCTCAGATCTGTTCAGAAACTAGACAAAAGTTAAACAAGTACAAACCACAGACTGCCTGTGTCATGGAGAATACAGCCGCTGGTTTATTTATGTCTGTATAGGCCGTTGTTGTGAGTGTGGACGGTCGGAGCATATACAACGTTAGCTTAGCCAAGCTACATTTAGAAAACACGTATTTTAAAAGGGTTGTTCGCCTGCCGTCTGTCTGCAGACTTGTCAAAGCATTAATTCATGGTTTTTACTAACCGGTATCAGTATGTTGTTACTTCGGCATCATTTTGAAACGTGTATTATAATTAAATCACGTCAAATATGTTCATCTTGTTGTAGTTGTAGCCCCCTTGCCAGCGATTCTCTCTCTAGTTTAGCATACTCAGCCCGACTCAGCCTGGTTGTTCCTGGCCCTAGAACCACGATTTAGTCGGGCCAGAAAAAGGGTGAAAAAGTAGCCTCGGGCCAAAACTAGCTCAAGTGGAAACGCAACCAAAAACGGGCCCGCACGGCTCGGCACGCTTAAAGCGAGCTACCCGCTGCAGTGGAAACGCGCCATTAGAGGGTAACCGGTTGCAGAGTGGCCTATTCCGGCCGGGGAGTGTTACGACCGTATTCCACCTCTGTTTCTTACTTCTTACTTGCTACCCTTTTCCCTCAACCTATCCTAAGGGAGTGCTTGTATGTAGACACGTTAGTTTAGCTGCTATAGGCTTGGACTGTTGGGGGGGGGCACCTTACTCCGTCTCTCTGGCTGTTTGTACCTGTGTACTCTCATGTTTCGATTAACCCAGCTTCCCCGAAATTTCTTTTTTTGTGTCGATATCTACGCCGGGATCCTGAGTCGAGGCTAATCCTGTTGCTGTGGTCGTGTGTCCTGGATCCTCTATCCTGAGTCCTGGATTGAGTCCTGGACTTTGAGTCGTGGCTGAACCTGTCTCTGCGGTCCTTCCAGACTCTCACCATAATACTTCCCTGATGGCTCCCACAAGATTGCTGACATCCTCTTGGATTCATCTTCTTATTATAGACACATGCATTTCCAAACATTTGGTCTACCTACCTATGTTGTAAATGTATTATCTCTTCGATTTACACACGGCATCTATTGCACGTCTGTCCGTCCTGGGAAAGGGATCCCTCCTCTGTTGCTCTCCCTGATGTTTCTCCCATTTTTCCCCTTTAAACTGTGGGTTTTCTCCGGAAGTTTTTCCTTGTACGATGTGAGGGTCTAAGGACAGAGGGTGTCGTTTTTCTCATACTGATATTCTGCACAAACTGTGCTGTTGTATTTGTTATAAAGTGTCCTTATTGCAAAGTATTTTTACTGTATGTACAGCACTTTGGCTCAACCAAAAATCATTTAAAAAATGTGCTATATAAATAAAACTTGATTTGAATTAGATTTTTGGTGTGAAACCAAATCTCCCCCCTATCGGCCTAGTTCGGGGAGAAAAGTACTCCGGTGTGAAAGTGCCTTTTGTATCTTCTCTTTCTGAACGTGTTGATGCTGTGATGAGTCAGACTACAGCTCACTAATACTTCAGCGGAGGTTAGGGTGATGATAATGTTGTGATAATGTGAAGCCAATGTGAAGCCAATCTGAAACAATTAGTTTGATATTCAGCAAATATATTGATAAACTGAATAATTGTTTGTCATATTTTAAGAACAAATTGCAAAAATGTCCTTGCTCCTTGTTTTCCAGGTATGAGGATGTTGAGCTTTTCTCGGTTAATCAAGCTCCAATAAAGACTGTTGGTCGACTAAACAAGAGAGCTGTAACCATTACCCTCAGCCCTACTGAGATTTCCTGACAAATGAAATGAAGCCAGGAGCTTCACTCTGCAGCACGAGGAATATCAGATGCTCTTACCTTGGCTGAGCAGCAGCGCTGTGGAGAGGACAGAGAGAGGGGGGGGGGCAGTTAGTAATAACACACATTCTGCCTGACAGCAACATCTAATAATACATCAAACTCCACTCCACATGTTGTGATGAAAGTGCAAACACTATTTAGAGACTTCCTGTGTGATCACTGAGCTGGAGCGTCACTCTCAGAGTGAGCCTCTGTCCGACAGCTGGGGTTTTTAATCTCTCTGACTTCAAGACAAGCTTTCAAAAATCCAAATAAACACTCCTCTCTCTTCATCTGTGACTTTTTTTTCCGAAACACAAAGAAGAAAGGAGGAGGTTCAGGTGTGTGTGAGTGTGTTTGTAATTGAAGCAGCTAACAAGCTAAACAAACCGAATAAAAGGCAAAAGGAAACCCATATGCCACAGCACAGCACAACAGACAAACTAGAAGAGCAAGAATTTAAACTTGGGCAAATGTCATCTTGTTACTCAGCAGGTGCTACTATGAGCAATGAAACATCACGAAGTTCCACTTACATTGTAAAGTAAGCACTCTTGTTAAAGGTCCCATGTCATGGCCAATTCTACTGATCATAATTCCATTGTTGAGGTCTACTAAAATAGATTTACATTGTTCAATGTTCCAAACTCACATTGGTTTCTCAAACAGCATCTCTGTCTGTGTATTCACTCTCTGTCCTACACGGCTTGTTGGAGCTCCTGCCCCCCCCCCCTATGAGCCCACTGTGCTCTGATTGGTCTACCACCATTACAGCGGAACATCAGTGTTTGTGTGTTACAATGGAGTTAGCAACCAGAAAATGACACCAGTGATGAGAATCAGATGAGAATGCTGCGTGGGGTCTGGGGGCCGTGCTGGGGGGACGTTACGGGGCTCGCTGGTCCGCCCTTTGGGGCTCGAGGAGCGGACAGTGTGAGCTGGGTTACTGGTGTCGCTTCCTGGTTGCTGCGTGGGGTCTGCGAGACCGCGAGACACAGCAGAACTCAGCCTGAGCACACACGTGAGTGTGTGGCGAACTGTGAGTGGAGATCCACGGAGCCGCGGCTGAGAAAAGATAAGGCTGAGTGAGTGTGTGTGTGTGAGCTCCACGTATTGGTCTACGTGGTCGTTACATCACTATACTCAGGAAGAAAAAAATGGAAAAAGAGAAATCTCCAACGAGGTGTTCTGGGGCAGCATAGACAGGTATTTTCTGTGTTAGAGTTTTACTCGCTACAGGGTGTACTTTGAGGGTTTGTATGGAGTCAGATTTGGGTCAATATTCTAGAGCGTAAAACAAGCTACTCACGAGCGGAGAATGTGCTTTTTCACGCGCATGAAATGACCCTCGCTCGCAGATTAAACCCCCGCGAGCGGCTATGCGCTCGCTCGCGAGAGAGACAGCCCTCTTGCTCGCTCGCGGGAGTGTCAGCCTCACTCGCTCGCGGAGTCCGTCTATGCGTGCGTGAAAAGTTTCTGACACGTTGGGGCGGAGCCACTGGACTTTGATTGACAGCTGCCAGGAAGCCCGGAGTTGCCAGGTTTGATGAATGCCTGAACTACCAAGAGCTGAGGAGTGACAGCTGCAAGATCAGTTGGACGAGATTGAATGGTAAAGTTGTCCATAAAAAACTATTATATTCGTAAAGTGTACAGCTAATATATATATATATATATATCAATTAATTTGATATAAAAAAACGACATTAATTCTAGGAGTGCAATACACTATAGTAATAATATGCATTCACTATGACAATATCATGCTATTAGGAGTGTTCTATAGTGTGTTTAAAAAACAACTACAGAAACATTATTATATTATACCATTTAAAATAATATAAGAATGCTACAAAGATCTAGATACATAGTATTATTGAAATATTATAGGGCTACTATAGCTAATCAAATGGCACTACAGAAAAAACTATAGTAATAAATATGAAAAATACTACAGAACACTACAAACTTACTAAAGGACACTATACAACTCTTATAGTATACTATAGTAATACTATAGTTCATTTATAGTTCATTTCGTAAGGGAGGTGCATACAGCAGACAGTAGCTAGCAGTTTTCCACTCAAAAATATATTGTTTTATATAAAATTAATTAATATATATATTGTACACTTTAATCTGCGCGCGAGGGTCATTTCATGCGCGTGTAAAAGCACATTTTCCGCTCGTGAGTAGCTTGTTTTGCGTGCTAGAATATTGACCCAAATCTGACTCCATAGTTTGTGACTTGGCAGACCGTTTATCGTCTACATTTTGAAGCTAGTTATCATAATTTAGGGGTTTTAGGAAGTATTCTGAAATCAATGAGTTGTCTGTGGGCTACAATTTTTGTGCCATTGGTTTACATTTTGGCAAATTGTAATGATTAAAAAGTATGCCCAATTTGCTATTCTGTAACTTAACTGTTCATGTTGTCATGTGCCCAGGGATGTACATACAACTGATATTGGATTACTTTCATGCTGAAGAAAACTGCTTTAAAGGAATGTCTTTTTAATTATATATTTGCAGTTTTATACACATTTGTTTGCAATGGAAAGAGACTTTCTGAAAAGCTATAGTATTTGTCTTTGTCCAGGTCATTTCCCATGACAACTTCCTGTTTACTCCTCTTGATTTGTTTGTGGTAAGTCAAGTTTGACCTTGAGATCAAATGAACATCCTGCAGGGACATACCTGAGATCCCTCTCTTCAGCCAGCGCGGCTCCTCCAGAACTATGAAGAAGTTCTCATGTTTTTCATATTCTTCATCATCAATGATCCTCACCTGGAAAGTCTGACTGCATCCAAACACACACACAGAAACAAAAATAATTAACGACAAACTTAGAAGTATTTTGCATTTCGGTAACACTTTATATTAAGTTACACAAATTCAACATCAACTAGTTGTTAATTAGCATGCATATTAGCAGTATATTGGCTCTTTATTAGTCATAATAAAACACTTATTAACGCCTTATTCTGCATGACCATATTTTACAAGTAATAAGCCATTAGTTGAGAGTTTTTCCTCAATAACCCTCTAATTAGTGCTTATTTATTGCAAGTAAGGAAGTTGTTGTCCATGAGTTCTGGTCTTAATATGCTCTGCTCAATATGGGCCTAATAAGGCAGTAGTACCACAAGAATAGTAATTCTACCATAATAACACTTATTAACAAGACATGAAACTATAGAGTGGCGAAGTCACGCCTATCTACTTCCGGTCCATGGGACCTTATTTCCGAAAAATAACGTATTGAAGTCAATGGAGAGAGAAAACGTATCTTTCGATCCCGTTTGAATTGTGCCATGAATTACACATATGATCTTAAAAAATAATTTCCATGTCAAAAAAGTCACAGTTTGTTGTAAAACTGTTGAAATATAACACTATGAAAAATACGCAACTAGAAAGACTACAAATCCCAGAGTCGCGTAAGTGATGTCACAATTGTTTTCCTCCACTAAGAGATAGCTAAGATCAGCGCCATATAGATATAATCTATCTATATGGCACTGGCTAAGATAAGATAACTTTAACAAGATGCCTGTGTGCTTAGTACCAGGTTGTTATCATACCAGCAATGGGTCTTGCTCTTTCTTTCGCTTCCCGTCTGATGAAAGGACCAAGAGTGGCTGGATCAAGTTAGCTACCTAGCTAGTAGCTAGCACGTTAGTTAGCATTACAGCCTTGTCATTTTTATTAGCCTTAACGTGAAGTAAAATTAAGTAACCCAAAATGTTAAACAGTAAGAGTAGTAGTCATATTTCGTGAACCCTTTGAAGAGTACTGTCACACCGGTGTGATCATTCTATAATAAACAATTTAAGCCCGGGGGAGAAATGCTAACGCTACATTAGCATTGGCGATCGCCGATCTTTTCTACTTCATGCTATCTGCACAAACGGTTGACATTAAACATTAAAAAGACCAGGCAGTTCAGAGAGAACCAAAGGAAGGCAGGAAGGCAGCTTTGCATGACATTCTTCTGGACGTGTTTCATTGTGGTGATAGTGAGGGTAGTCAAAGAGATGTAGTTCATTAAGCGTTTCACACAAACAAATGTGTTACTTCACAGTATTACAACCCTTTTTTCTTTTTTGACTGGCAAAATGATCTTTTAAATTGACAAATGTAGCTCAGCGCAAGTTCAATCAGGAAGACCAATATCCTCTGGTGTTACACGTCACTTCAATACTCTCTCCTCTCTCATTAAGTGATCAGGGGCGTTACTCCCCAGCTGGCCAATCATCGCACCCACTAACCCCTTTAAATCTGCTCTTCCCTCTCCGTCAGTCGTCATTTCAGGTGTTCCAGCCGGCCGCCCTGCAAACCCGGACGCGGGAGGAAAAGACAAGGAAATCGGACTCCACGAAAGTTCCTCCGGCTTAATGGAAATGGCCTACTTCACACAAACAATTGACGCACGCCTTCAGTCTCTCGAGAGGGCATCACTGGCATCAGGGCCGCTCAAATGCGGCGCTTCCGGCTTCACGCGGAACGGGCCCTCATCGCATGTGAAGCTTACCCATTTCTGGCTTCAACCACAACCCAGGCAGGCAGGGCTTAAGCCACATCCCATTGAAGCTGCTTCTCCTCCCGGCTCAGTAGTCACTACTGGACCCTAAGTGCATCATAGGCGGCTAGCAGGTCCATTGCACAGCCAGGCTCTCGCCTCTCTTTCCTGCGCCTCACCTCTAAAACAGGCTTCAGGGTAGCGCTGGCAAGAGGCAGTTGCAACAAATTCACGAGATGTTCGTTATATTGGTATGACATTAGGGTCATGCCGAGTGAGATCGCTACCCCTTTAAGAGAGGGGTGTGGCGCGTGCATGTGTGCGTGGGTATGGCAGAGCGAGCGAGCAGGATATATGTTTTCTAAAAGTAAAACGAGGCAGCAGAAAAGGATAGGTCTGTGATCTTGTGAATCTCGCGAAACAGAAGAGCTAAATAAATGCAACGACCTCCCAAGAAGAGCTCGCCTCTCTTCAGTCATTCCGATAAAGTGGGTTATTGAACCCGAAGCGCGTTGCTTTTGCCCTGGGAGACGACAGAGAGTCCTTCCCCCCTGTTTCCTCGACTACGGTCTGGGAGCCGACAGGAAGTTCAACAATATGCATTGCTACCTTTAGTTCAGGGTTAAGGTGAGTTCCAGGCAGTGTTGGGGGTAACGTGTTACAGTATGGAGCTTCAGTAACGTATTACTTTGCGTACGAAGTAATGTAATGCATTACTAATGCCAGATTCAATCAGAACTACTTCTTCAAACTATACTTTTTCGAGAATGCCGTGATGCATCGGTTATCATGTGGTTCAGCGGCATTAACGCCGCTGCAGTGCGTGTGCACCGGAGCTTATTCCACTGTTAACTCACACGCCAGCGGTCGCCGTTAAGCACTCACTGTCCGACTGTCACATAAGCAGCCGATAATTATTTCCCATCTCTTAGCGACGCGTTTCAGTATGGATTTACGCCGTCGGCATCACAACACCGTCATTAAGGTTCTCTAGCATCCTACAGGTGATGTTGCTTAGCAACCGAGCTAATCAGTCACTATCATTGCGGCATTAAACCGTTTCCTACACAATAACAGATTCTTAGTGCCCGACTTGTATAAGTGTTTCAAGGTGCGGTCGATCTCACCAGAATGCGTGACTCCACCACGACTCCTTAACACCGCATTGCGTGGTGGACTCACAAACTTTGTTACATTTGCGTGTCAGCAACACGCAAACAACCCCAATGTAAAGTGAATGAGGCTCCTTTGTCGTGGTGCACACACGCATTTCTACAACGTCCCGCAGTGAGCTTTTATTCCATACAACGTTTTTTAAATCTACTTTATAGCATGTAGTAACTCACGGGAGGCTTCTTTTATTTTATTTGTATTCATAATTATTTGTATTTTTCGTCAGAATGTAAAATTACATTAGTTACGAATTTGTGTTCTAAAAAAACAGTGCATTGTGTGTAATGCAACTGTGATTTTTATTAAATTAGTTAGTTTTTAAGGAAGGCCAGAGCTTCAGCTGTGTCAAATAGATTGTTCCCTTTAGTTAACGTTATTTAAAAGATAATGATCATGTCCCCTGTATTGTATTACGAGCGTCCATTCCCATTGGATAACGGAGAATTTTACACCCGGAAGTAAGAATTCTCCTTACTGTCGATTGATTTTACAGTGATATCTGCACTACTCATCGACTAAAAAACACCAGATTGTCCTTATTAATTACACAACATTGATTGGTTTGAATTGTGTGCAATGCTTTTGTATTTTCCCCCTTCGATTCGGAGAAACAAATGTTTTTTCGGAGTTTTAGGATGGCCGAAGACACTACACTACCCAGAATCCTCAGCTATCGTTTGGGACTACACCATGTGCTTAGCTTGACAAACCCCTGATCAGTCCTCAACCTCTGTGATTGGATGTTGGAGTGGCAGTGTGCGAAGTTTACACAGAGCGTCAAAAAGGACTTTGACATGGAATGAAACCCATCGACGGCACACTATTCAAAACAGGAATCGAACGTGTCATACCCCCCCCCCCCCCCCCCCCCCCTTAGGTCACAGGCTCCTCCAACAGTGCTACACAATAAAACAGATAGGCCTACACAGAAAAAATAGTGAAATAGTGCAATAAGAGTCTACAAGTGATTGGAATATGATATATTAGATCAATAATTTCGAAGTAGCAGCCAGATGAATGTTATGGATGTTATTTCTAAATTCAGGTGTTTAATAATCGTATAGCCTGTGGGATGAAGCTGTCTCTGTGTCTGGTGGTTTTAGTCCGGATGCTGCGGTACCGCCTGCCAGACGGCAGCAGACAGAACAGTTTGTGGCTGGGGTGATGGTGGTCTTTTATAATCCTGAGGGCTTTCTTTAAGGTTAACCTGGTATTTTTACTCCACTACATTTATTTGAGTTACTTTACAGATTTGGATTAATGATGTGAAATATAAACAACCCTTAAATCAGACTTTAGTTACACCTGAATGAAATTCAGTGAAGGTGATTGTCAAGTGCCAACAATCAGGAGAGATATTTGATAGTTGGTGCTTGAGAAGACTACATATTTATCTGCAGATCCGTTTAAAGCATATTCATTACTCGTTATTCTCTAATAGTTCATTAAAGACTGTATATAATTGCTATTTTGCACATCCCTTTCAAGATTTCAAGATTTTCTAAGGTTTATTGACATGGCATATACACAACAGTGTAGTTATGCAATGAATGAAAAACTTGGGTCACAGGTTCCTCAACAGTGCATTACAAGACATCTATCAATGTGTGTATACTTCCACCATTACACTGTCGTATTCTGCACATTTCTTATACTATCTATATACATAAGATTATAATTAATGTGTATAATATCAGTTAAAATAAGTGCTTCAACATAGTTAACATTGCAGGAAAGTTGATTGTCAAGTTCCAAAACAAACCATGCAATTTAGACTTTGTCAGGCTTAATATTTATCTGTAGATAGATACCCCCAAAGCTTTTTTCCTATTTAAAAGAAGACCTTAACCTAAAGTATTCTTTAATGTTTAAATAAAGCCTTATTAGTTAGCACATCCTCCTATCAGGCACTAAACTGTTTTATTCTAGATATCATTTGAGTATCTTCTTGATATTTTCTATTCTATATTTATATCATTGACCTTCTACTTTCCCACTATTTTGTATGTAGTCTTAATATTTAAATGTTTTCATAAAATATAACACATTCAAAAGTGCTTTACAAAAATGAAAGACATTAAGACTCCGGCATTCTCATCATGTCCCTGTGTTAGGCTGCGGCCCCACGAGGACGAATTCGGCCGTTTGCGTTACTGTTTAGTGTCATATAGACCGTTTGG
This sequence comes from Pseudochaenichthys georgianus, assembly GCF_902827115.2. Lineage (NCBI taxonomy): Eukaryota > Metazoa > Chordata > Actinopteri > Perciformes > Channichthyidae > Pseudochaenichthys > Pseudochaenichthys georgianus. The sequence continues at coordinate 1,436,408 of NC_047515.1, forward strand.
CCACACGAGGACGACCGAATATGGCACTAAACGACTGAGGAAACGACAACGGGTCCCAAGGTGGATATAAATGCATACGCCACTCTCTGGGGGGTCAAACGGCTCCGTGTGTGCGCCCTATACGGACATTTTCAGATCACTGATAGTGATTGCGCAATAGCCCCGCCTCTCCCCACCTCTTCTGCTCACCTCCGCTTACCCCGCGCCAGTGCTGAAGTGTTTCGCCACCAACAACAACAACAATGGCGGATCGCAGAGTTGCTATCGTGCTCCGGACGCTATTGACCATGCTACAGTTGTTTGTGCAACATCTACAGCAATAATGATGAGGCAATAGCCCCGCCTCTCCCCACCTCTGCTGCTCACCCCCACGTCAAAGTAAACTGCATCCTGAATTCAGATTATTTATCTTTCTCTCGCGAGTGAAGTCTAATCTGACAGGACGGAGACACGCAGCTCTGCTCCCCTGCAGCTCCTCCCGCTGCAGCAAAACACACACTTCAAGTCAGATCATCACCCTTAGCTATTTTAATTACCTCTCAAACTCCCTAAACTAGTTATAAATATGTTTATTTTTACAGTCGGCCGGGTCACTGATTACTGGATGAGCTGCTGCATGAGACAGACACTGACGCTGTCTGAAGAGAGGGAGGAAAAAGAGAGGCTCCGTGTATTTTATCATTATAATATATAGAGTCGTTATTCATTTGTTTTAAAGCTCAATAAATAACAAAGAAGACCTTTGACCGGCACTTTTATAATTTTGTCCGGAAGATTTCAACTTTAATACACGCTGACTGGCGAAAAACTCTGCCCGGTTCCCTCGGCCCCCACCGCGGAGAATAAACAGAAGGGCAACCATGACAACCATGCTTCTTCGCTGCTTTTTTGGAGGAAGTTACAGCGCCACGTACAGGCTCTGCATATGTACTGCAGCTTCTCCAGCGGTTGGAGCTAAACGGAGCGGTCTCGTGTGGGCAGACACTATCCGGATAACTATTGCATGTGGACGGAAGCCGTTTGCGATTGCGTTTGCGTTAATCCTATGCGTTTAGCCGTTTTCGTCCTCGTGGGGCCGCAGCCTTAATCTCTCATTTCATCCATAGATCTCCGCAGTCAGCCCGTAAGGTAAGAAATGCTTCACATCTCAGTACTTCATACTTCACTTCTTTTGGGGGTTCATCGGAGCGGTTTTCCCCTCCTGAATGATCACCCTGCAAACCGGGGCCTAATCGCCAAACATCATTCCATTCACTTGTTGTAATCCGTCAATCACTATTCCTTCATATTATGTGTCCCGGTAATATACATGTATTTCATACATCACGTCTCTCCTGATTGAAACATCATATGTGTAATTCGTGGCACAATTCAAACGGGATCGAAAGATAATCTCTCTCTCTCCATTGACTTCAATACATAATCTTTTCGAAATAAGGTCCCATGGAGGTCCACCGGAAGGGGAGGGACTTCGCCACTCTATAAGTGTTAATTGTGTATAAATAATTCAAAATTAGGTATTTATATCTAAGCATATGTGTTGGGGTATGACAGTTCAGCTACCAATAGCAAGGTGATATTGACCTGTATGTTTCATATTTGCACATTTATATATTTGTAAAATGTGTACTGAAGGTTAGACAGGAAACCAGGTACAGGAAGTAGGAATAAGTGAACTGAATAGTAGTGATGGGAATTATGGCTCTTTGAAGGGAGCCGGATCTTATGGCTCCGTTCCTTTCAAAGAGCCGTTCAAAAGAGCCGTTTTTTTTTAAAGGGGGTGGGGTTACTAGGTTTATCTGCGAAATAATCACCAGGATAATGATTGACTGTATTGCCAGACCTAATGTCAATAATCTGCATTGTAAACATGACACAAGGTGGCGCCATATCCATGTCATTCATGTCAGTGAATGTACTGCTTTGAATGTACCCTCTGTCTTTTTAAGTGGCGATGGAGATTATTTGTTGACCCTGCTTTACAGGATATGCTGCCTTTACAAATGGTGCGCTCTATCACTGCCTGGGTTTTGGTTGAAGTGAATCCAAATGCTGCTGCGTTTTTGCGTTTGGCTCATTTTCCATCCGAAAAACACGTTGTCTGTCTGTCCTCTACCACACGTTATGACTTCTCTCTCTCGCGTATTCCGTTAAGACACACCCCATCTCACTCCTCGTGCTGAAACCTACCAATCAGAGTAGGGGCGGATCTTCACAGAATACGTTGTGCTGACCAACGATTGAACGATAACAAGAACGGCTCTCACCAAGTACGACTCGGTTCCCCTCGTTCGTACCAAAGAGCCGTTCAAAAGAATCGGCTCGTTCGCGACCGACACATCACTACTGAATAGCATGGCAGTAGACATCAATGAGTAGACTGCTACTTATTTTCCCTTTGCAACCTGAAGAGTAAAAGGGTAAATTCCGTCTGAAAGCAATGACTGTAAGTGTAAGTCTTACACTGTAAGGATTAGTAACATGTATTGTGTTTATGTGATGACATTTGGAAATGCTTAAACGGTTTGAACACAATGAGAAAATGCGTTAGCATTCGCGCTAGCGTTAGCATACACGCTAGCGTTAGCCATACTAGCCTGTACCGTTCTTATTATACATACATGGCCTGTACACATGCTTATTGCACAGCTAGAATTAGCTATATTTACCTTGTTTACACTTAGCGGTCCTAAGTGTTAATGTGTGTATGTTACACTTGCACATATGAGATCATTAAGTGCATACATGCCAACCTTTCCAAATCCAAAAGAGGTAGGTTTGCGCCCGGAAAATGTGCCCAAATTAGGTAATCAGAAGAAATAGAACCCCAGTAATTACATGTGTAAACCATGTATTTAACATATATTGCGTCATTTTAAGCATTTTTCAGAAAAAGTGGTAGTTTGGTAAACGGTGACATCAACGACATGTTTGGTCTGTAAAATGCCCGAAAAGTAAAAGAATGGGAGATAAATATCCCAAAGTCTCCACATTTTATTATATTTGTAATGTGTTTCCTCTTTCAGTTGAGACAGTGTAGAATTCAGTGTTTCTCAAACTTTTTCATACCACTTGTGATGAAGGTGTTTATCTGGGCTATATCATGCAATCAAAAGTGAAACTTAAGCTCGCTCCATTGCAGAGATATTTGTTACATTTTACCAATATACTCACGGACCACTAGGGGGCGCTCACGGGCCACCAGTGGTCCGCGGACCACACTTTGAGAAGCACTGGAAGGATGTGTCAGGATGTAGAACTCTTGTGTGAACATTGAATGAAGCCAGGTTCATATTCTTGTTTCATGTTGATGACATATTAAAGTCAATATCTTTGTGAAATATCTTTGTGTTGCGCCATAAATCAGAAAATACTGCATTAAAAATGGAGGTGAGGATGAGTGGAGGTGAGGATGAGCGCACAGCTTGATAATAATACAGCAGGAACGTTACAGCAATGAGGAACTGCTGAAATATATTAACTGCACTACATCGCTGCTCTCACCACGCTTCTGCCATTACATGACATCTATTTCATTACAAACTCCTCAAAGGCGATCATGTTCACAGCCAATAAACCAATAGACCAGACCGACGTTACATTACATTTCATTTGGCTGACGCTTTTATCAAAACCATAAAGATTCAAACTCCGAACAACAAGTGCAGATATATTCCCTTCAAGCGAGATCTGACCGTTGAAGCTGCTGGTGAATTAGTTACAAGGCCTAAATTAACTTTTTAAAGGGCTTTTTTGTGCGCCTGCATTTTTTTTTATTGCAAGGTACAATCAAAACACTTGGGTTCACAGTTTGCGACGGAAGATATGCAGAGCATCCATAACAAACTGTGAACGACCTCTATGTCAGTGTGTAAATGGCTAAATGTGTGCAAAGCAGCAGTACAGTCCAGTCATAGTACAACTGGCAGCATCTCAGACAAACAAAACATCGGACTATAAATCACACAATTTGCAATTTCCAGGCTCGTTACTTAAGGACCGCCTTATCGATTCTGGTGATTTAATCACATGAGCATTATACAGCGATCAACCTTCATTTATTCAGGTTCAGGTAAGGTCACAATATAATTATTAGACTATGAAAAAACTGAACTGTTGACTTTAATTAAATGTGTTATGTCAACAGATTTCACATAACTGTATTAGTTTAATTGAAAGCAATAATATTAGGTTTAAATCAAAAATATTGGGCAATAATATTCAACTTAATATTATTGCTATCCGATGAAGCCAGTTGTACTATATGACTGTACAGCAGTGGCTTCACACACATTTAGCCATTTGCCACACTAACCTAAGACAGTTATGTGAAATCTGTTGACGTGCTATATTTAATAAAGTCAACGGTTCAGCTTTTTCAGTGTGTGTTTATCAAGAGAAAGAAGCACAGACACATGTCAGACTGTCTTCACTCTGATTCTACATGACATGCTGAGGTCAGGGGTCAAACCTTCTCTTCACTGAGCAGAGGATAAAGAACCCAGCTGCAGAAGCAGGAAGCAGTCACAGAGAGTGTAACTGTCAGAATCCTGGAGGTCTGTTCATCATGTCATCAGACAGCCAGGCCACAGAGGGCAGAGAGAGGGAGCTGTGCTGCAGCTGAGGGACACTAGTCCGTCCAGCAGCAGGGATGTGAGAGTGAAGTATACCATGCTGACTGGGCTCTCTAACTACTGGAGGAACAAACTGGAATACATTTCCCCTGAAGAGCGGAGCCTTTCCATGGTCACAGATACAGACTTTAGATCGATCCACCCCCCCCCCACCAGCTGTCTCACCTGATCCAGGTCTCTGTGACTCAACGACCCTGCCAGGTTCTATCAGATCAGAGCGGCTGGAATCAATATCACACAGGCAGCAGTCCGATCGAGTTTGACACATGTGCTGCACAAGCATAGAACCAAAGAAACCAACCAGTGTGAAATAAAGATGCTCTCACCAACTATTTCATATATATTCAGTATGCTGTGGTTATCTAAAATAATATTTGACCATTTCATAAATACATATCTTTTTTAAGTTTACCTAATCCAACTTCAACTCATACAGAGTCAACCAACAAGACATGTGTAAATCTCACGCTGCATGACCAGCAGATTTACGTGTCAAAGTATCTGCAATCCTCACAACCGGTAGACAGATATGCACCTGTTGTATTTATTCAAACCAAGATGTCATAACAAGTGTAAAGGGCTGTCCACACCAGTTTACCAACCATTGTAAACCAATGTCAAGGGGATGGTGGAGTCCACACCATAACTACTTCACATATATATCTTACAGAAACTACTGATATCGCTTGGATTACTTAGAGAGCGATTTGATAAACAATAGAAATCAAAATCCTTTGAACTACTAAAGTGCATTTGTTCCACACAGCAGGGGGCAAGTAGAAACGTTCTTTTAACACATTTCCTTTCAGCAATACAATGTCCTCTCTTTGCCTCGGTGTACATCAGCAACCTTTTAACTGCATTGTTTTTCTTATTATTTATTTCCTAATCTAATTATTTCTCTGCTCAGCATAACACGCTATTATTATTATTATCCATTTTTGTCAAGACAATGCAGTATATCAATCATCTTCACTGTTGATGCTAACCTCCTGTATTCATGCTGAGCATTACAGTGGTGATCATTGGTCGGCCCTGACAGTCTGTCGTGGTGCTCGAAGCTGTGAGGCTGCTCTCAGGCACAGTGGGGTTTAAGCTCAATGCTAATGTCAGCATGACATCTATCTCAAGGAAGATTATTTACCTACTAAAGGCAATGTTATGTAACCCCCCCCCCCAGGCTAAGAATCACTGATCACAGAAGAGAAGCAGTTCAAAAGGAAAGGAAGAAATCCACAGTCGTTGGTAAAATAAACTGTAAGCATCATGCATGATGCATGTGTGCAGATCTAAAGAAGAGCAGCTTCCAGTTTCAGTGTCAAGTGCTGAATAATTCCTCTCCCAAGCTGGAAGTAACTGCTTTATTAAAGCTGTTCTTCAAACTTCAACAGCAACAGAAGGTTAGTCTCTGGTCCGCCCTGCTGATACAGCTGAACACACTATGGGTTAACAGATCACAGCTTAATAATAATAATAATAATAAGTTGTATCTTCAGCGCTTTTCTTGAACCCAAAGACGCTTAAATCTCTTCAGTCTAACGCTGAGTGGACTGACAAGGCCCACAGAGAAACAGACTCAATATCTGGAGCCAAATTGCAGCGTAGTGGTTCAATAATGATCGAGGGTAACTCCGGCTTTCTTGACTAGAAATCAAATCCTAAATCCAAGTTCCATTAGTATTCCCTCCTGCCGTGCAACGATGTGCCGTGTTGACTTTTGGGGTCCAAACCAAACCATTTCAAGTATGAATGATACTCCCCTCTTGTTAGCTCTAATACATCATGTATAGGATTACACAAGGATGAAGTAAGAGAGCGGGAAACAAGACAAAGCTAAAATGGGTGAAAAGGAGGAAAGAGGGTTGAATGAATAAGAGGCAAGATGAGAATGGGAGAGAAGTAAGGGTGATGACGGACAGAAGAACTACAGAGCACAGACTAACACACACATTCCTGCTCTAAATCAGCCGACTATCACCTTCAACATTTAAATTCCAGACTAAAGACTTTTCTTTTTGCCGCTGCTTTTAATCGAGCTATTCATATCTTAAACTGCACTGTAACTTTTATTCATGTATTTTTTCTTTTAATGTTTCTTTTATTATCTTTGCTTTTTAATGACTGTTTTTAAATGCCATTTTCTTAATGTCTTTCATTTTTGTAAAGCACTTTGAATTGCCTTGTGTTGAAAAGTGCTACACTGTATATAAATTGCCTTGCCTATAAAGTTGTTGTATTCAATGGACATAAAGCCACCGTGCTGTTAGCTCTTGTCTGCCTGGGAATACAAGTCCGATATTCTCTTTGCTTTAGCTTCTGTTTTGGTCTCAGGGTCTTTTCATCTGCTACATATTCTAGTTTCTTCAGCAGCTGCTCAATAACTTTGTCTAGACAGCACTCAACAGGCTCGATGAGTGTGTGTTCTTGATGAGACCAATATATCAAGTGGAACCAAGAGAAATGGCAGAATTGGGTGCACTACAAAGTAATGAGTCATTTCACCCGTTATGCAAAGGGTGGTGTGATACGTGAGGGTCTGAGGTTGGAGCAGTAGACCAAGGAGTCAAGGGATTTTCTCAAATGCGAATGTGTAAAAATGTAAAAGGTCTTGGGATACATTTGTTTGCCATCAGTGTGACTCACGTGGTCTGGTCGTTGTTGAACTCCAGCTCCCCTCTGGCCTCCTCGTAGTCCTCCCCCTCCTTGGCGGTCCCGGACTCGGTGCTGTAGGGCAGGATGACGGTGCCGCGGGCCCCTGAGTTGCGCACCACCGTCACCTCCATGGTGCCCACGCTCTCGCTCACCCGCACCATGCGCTCGCTAAATGTGAAGATGCCGGCGTGGTCGTCGTCCAGGATGGTCACCGTGGCAACCAGGGGCTCAAGCAATTGACCTTTGGGGGCGGCTCCCACCTCGTCGCTCTCGAACATCCCTTCGGCGTCGCCAACTCGCAGATTCAGCAGGCGCACAAAGAAGTGCTCGTCCTCTTCGAATATGTCGTCATCGATTATACCAACCTGAGACACAGAGGGTCGTTAGGTTTGGATTAGATGGTGAACACTGTACTCAACACACGCTGTACCTTAAATGTTTCTATCATTTAAGAAATAAAGCAGGATGGATCGCGGATGCATAGTGGAGGCTGTATGTTGTGTCATCATATAGGCCCTATATGATGACACAACATACACACAACATTCTGTATGCAGACAGATCACATTGACCACACTGACTGTATCTTTTTAACTAAATAATACAAAATAAATATATTTTTAAGAATCAGTACAATATTACAAAATATAATTTCCCAATACTTAAGTGTAACATGATTTCTTGAACCCCTGGTGAAAAATCCACTCTTTTTTCTGTGGATTTACAGCGGAAAAGAGAAGGTTAAATAATGAATGACTTTTGTAGTCAGTTCAACTCAATTGGACTTTTCACCGATGGTACATTTTACAAAGCAGCATGTAACGAGCACAGTTTATATGGATACTTGCAATTTAATATGAATTTTTAGATATCATGCACTATTTATACACAACTCATTATGCAGAATCCTTTTAGTCAAGACACAGATCTCTAGAGGGGAATTGTATTTTACAGGAGCTAATAATGATTAGAAGCTACCAGAAGACATCTCCCAGATGCCCTGCTGCTTAATTCTAAATATTTAAAGTAACTGAAATGAATCCTGGTCTGGGTATTTGTGCTGTGTATTGAGAAGAGGCAGGGCTAAGATATTCTCCCTCAGCACAGAAACAGAGGCTCCAGTCACAACTCTCATAAACAGAGAGATTATTATCTGATTATGCCATAGCGCAATTACTGGAGGTGGGCACGATCAAATCAGATTACGTTGGCATCGTAATCCAATGATCCAGACTACATCTTTCCATTCAGATTGAAAACATACTCTGGATGTGGTCTGTCAAGATGAAACATGACGAGATGAAGAAGGTGAAAATCTGATTCCTTTTTTGGAGATATTATCAATTCCTGGTTAATGTCTTAAAGGTCCCATGTCATGCTTTTCTGGTTATTACCCGTCCCCTTGTGTGTTATGAAGGTTTTTATGCATGTAAACGGTCTGCAGAGTCACAAACCCTCAAAGTACACCCTGTAGCGAGTAAAACTCTAACACAGAAAAGACCTCCCCAAAACGCTTCGTTGGAGATTTCTCATTTTCCAATGCTTTCTTCCTGGGTATCGCTGCGTAGGGATACCCAGTAGTAGAGCTATGGCCGCAACCTCTGCCAGCAGAACATATATACTGTTGGAAGCTCAGGTTCAGTTCAAAACTGTATCCAGTCATGCAGACGAGGGTCTGTTTCCTGTCTTGTGAGGGGAAATCTTCAATGCATGCCTTACCGAGGGCAGAACCACGACGAAGTCAGCGGTTGACATTTCTTGTTAACACTGTTCCTTCAGATGTTCGAGCCGGTATTGTACTGTGTGCGCGGCATTTCACGGACCAGCTTCGCAAACATTGCAGCGATTCATGCCGGATATGCACAGCGTAGAACACTGAAGGACGATGCTGTTCCTACTTTGTTTGGACCAGCGAGAGATTCGGTACACAACCTGTAAGTATTCATTGTTGTTTGTGTATTTATGATGTTTAAAACAAACAAGGTATCTAGAAAACCATGATTTGATTTTTCATCAAACACAGTAGTAGTTTATTACAGGTAAAAATAACTTACTCTTCTTCCGTTCTACGCCTCAAAGGTCTATAATCGAATCTGTACATGTTATGGAGGTTCTGCAGGGTGTGGGGTATGTATGGTGTCTGTATATCTTGGCATATAATGTTTTGTTGTTGGTGTTTTCAGCTAGCTGGCTACATAATGTTGTAACTGTCAGCTAGGCCACCTTTCTAATGTCTTTGCAACAGACGTTTTCCACTTCGGTAGGCATCATGGCGCAGTTTCCACAAGTGCACCTAAATAACAACAGTTGTAGGTACAGTTCGGTTAGTTAGCGTATAACAGATACGGCTGTACCGACGCCATGGGCGGACTGGGAGGAAAAAGTGGCCCGGGGATTAATTGACAGACAGGCCCACTTAATGCGCGGCATGTATCGGCCGGCCGGCGACGAAAGTATGTTTCTTAACAAAAAACCCTATGCATTTAATGTTATTCTGGACCATTATTCATATAGTAATCACATTACCTGAGCAGCCCTTGAGTTGCCAGAGCAAAATAGTTACAGCATATATTTAGTGATTTTAATGTTAACAGATCATTGATGCAACAACATCTGGACCCAATTTGCCTGACTTGACGCATTGAATAAAACATGGCCGTAGGAAGCATCCTCAATGTGGGTGAGACAATTTAACAGGGGGTGTGGGCAGGTGGTGGACCTCACCTCCTCTGGGGGGAGGGGGGGTCCGGGGGCATGCTCCCCCGGGAAGAGATTTTTAAATGTTAAAGTTAAATGCATCAATCTGGTGCACTTTGAGAGCAACATTAGGGACTAAACCTATGGATACATCTCTCAACACCCATATGAACAGATTTACTTTTTCTTTCAACATGTATTTGAACAGCAAGTGGAGGAAAAAGTGACTGCACCCAAAACAATAAACCTGCTAGCTAACTAGCCTAAACTCAGTAACAGAATGTGGGCAACACGTTCTTCTCCACAGCCGTGCAACCTCTGAGTCAGACATCACTTGCCCCTTTTCTATCCTACGGGTACAGCCACTCCCCCTGAACCCCGTTTCCCTGCCAACCCCCCCCTCCCCTATGCAAGCCCCTCCCTCTGAACCCAGGGCTCGCTACAATACTGTATACTCAATCAACTTCCTCCTGACTGCTTTTCTGTTGTGTTTTGTTTCTTTTTGGTTCTGTCTTTGTTTTTGTTTTGCTTGTCTACCCTCCCTCCCAAATGTAAAGCGTCTTTGGGTTCAGAAAAGCGCTATATAAAATTGATTTATTATTATTATTATTACTGTATACACAAACTATACAAAAACGGGTCTGATGTGTGAAAGTGAAACTATCTGATAGAATCTGTTATATGATAAGAACATATGTAGATAGATCAAAACGGCCCAGCCCAGCCCAGTGGGGTGTGGGCTGGAACACTTACAAATGTGGGCCGGTAGGATTTAGGCAAAGAAAAAAAACCGGCCCACCGGGAAAACTCCCGGTATTCCCAATGGCCAGTCTGCCCCTGACCGACGCCATCGTAAGACTGATGTTCCGCTCAGAGCCGAAAAAAGCACTGTGTTAGACATGGGCGGAGCCTCTCTGGTGGTTGACTAATCAGAACAGAGTGGCCGAGCTGACCAATCGGAGCACACTGGGATCACAGGGAGGGGGGGATGGAGGGGGGGGGGGGGGCAGGAGCTCCAACAAGCCGTTTAGGACAGAGAGTGAATACACATGCTATACAGAGATGCTGTTTGAGAAACCAATGTGAGTTTGGAACATTGCACAATATAAATCTATTCTAGTAGACCTCAACAATGGAATTATGATCAGTAGAAATGGCCATGTCATGGGACCTTTAACAACAGAGTGGTGCAGGAATGAGTCCTGAAACCACAAAATGGGTTAGCATTTTACCACATCTGGTTCAGTCTCAAAATGAACTGTATTTTGAACGTGTTTTTGGTTAGATGCATGAAATATGTGTTGGCCAAAAATTAGCCGCCTTTAGTTTAGCGGTGGTGATGCGCAGCCATGTGTTTAAGGTTTCAAGGCTTGTACAGTATTCCTCATACGTGCATAGCTACAGTGTAGTTATGACGATGAAAATCTTAGGTCACAGGCTACTCCAACAGTGCAACAAAATAAACAGATAAACAGAACAAATAATTGTGCAAGTAAATAGTAAATGCAAAAAGAAGAAAAGTGAAATAGTGCAAGTGATTGGAATGATATATTAGATAAATAATTCCTAAATAGCAGCCAGATTAATGTTATTGTAAGGGAAACTTCTGCAGCAATGGAGAGTCAGGACTCAGAGAGACACGAGGAGAGTTGGAGCTTTGATGTCAAACACTGGTGTTTTATTACAAGTATCGGCCGGAGAATTTCACATCACAAGTCACAGCAGCCAGAGGTTCTGACTGCACGGGTGGGTTGCCACATCAATTCTGCAGCGCCTCTCTCTCGATAGCCCTTTTAACTAGTTCAGAGAGAGTAAACAACATATTTGGGGAGATAGACTAAACAGCTGGGGAACCCTGAATCACCCTTAATGGCCTTGAAGCCAGCGTTCCCACAGCCGTAAACCATTTCGTGACCGAGAGTTGAACTGGTTTATCAAGATAGCTGGAGCCTCCCATTCCTTAAGAGAGATAACAGACTCAGCCTGTTGCCCATAAACGTCAACAGGCGATTGTGATTCCCTCACAGTTATGATGTTGTTTCAAAAGTGCAGGGGCCTCATGTATAACGCCGTGCGTAGGATTCACGTGGGAAGGTTGCTTACGTAGTAGAAATCCAAAAAATAGGTACAGAAATGTTCCGACATTTTCCGATTCACCAAACATTGCGTACCGGCGAGGAAAGTGCGTACAGCACTTCCTACGCCGGTTTCCCTTTATAAATCACAATCGACTCGAAATGCGGTGCAGCTTTTGCGGGCTTCACGTAACGCTCATTCATTCATTCTGACTGACTTTATGAAGAAGAGCAGGAAATGACGACAGAGCAGCTAAAAAAGACGTCTCACACCGTGTCAGATGTTGGTTATTTTGGGAGGTGGAGATAAATATTGTTTGGTGGATGCCGTTTGAACCAGAGTAGCAGCATGGAGGTCGGATCGTCACCAAAATAAATAAATAAGTGGTCCGAAAAAGGTCCATGACAAAACAATACACATAGCCTTCCTCAGGCAGTGTGGTTGTGCCGGGGACAGGAGACCCCCCTTGATGAGAGACTGTAAGAAGTGATCGGGGAATCCCTCCGGAGTGGAGTCATGACGACTGGATCTGGATTATGTTTTTGTATTTGGTGGTTTGTGTCCCAGCTGTCGATCAGCTGTGCGCAGCGTCTCCACTGCAGCAACTCTATATCCACCAGTTAGAGGAAATACAACCAATGTGTTGTGTTATATCAGCTGTACAATTGACCACATGGTGTTCTTAGCTTCATACCTCCTGTGTTTTATGAGCGACTTATCAAGTCTTAGCAAACGGCATAACACATGATTAAACATGGTAGTATATAAAACCATGCTCGTACAACCTATAGAAATGCAAAACCGCATCATTTATGAGAAAACATTTCATAACATTAACACAACATAGTCGAGGTGGTTTTAAATAACATATCCGTATTTATTTATTTCTCCAAGTTATGTGTGTGTGTGCACTGAGGAGTCTCAATCAGGTGTTTGTTAAATCATTTTAAGATTGGCTTTAATTAATGTTTGAAAATGAATTCTTCATATATGATAAATGAGAGGTAACATTCTGTTTATGGTATTATTTCCACATATTTCTCTCCATTCTTCCTTCTGCCAACGGGGTCGCAGTTTCTCGTCTCTCCCGTTTTTATGCTTAGTGCGTACGCATGGGTTAGAGTTTGCGTGGAGGACCGCACGTTTTCCCGTCAAGTTAGTATTTTATAAATCGCAAACATTGCGTAGAAACTGGCGTATACGCCATCTTTTGAGCGTATATCCCTTTATAAATGAGGCCCCAGGTGTTTAACAGTCTTATGGCCTGACTAACTGTCTAACTGTCTCTGAGTGCAATCAGGGAGTGAGACTGTGTTGCTGAGTCTGGTGGTTTAAGTCCGAATGCTGCGGTACCGCCTGCCAGATGGCAGCAGACAGAACAGTTTGTGGCTGGGGTGATGGGGGTCTTTTGTAATCCTATGTGACAAGTGATGTAGTTCATTTCCAGGATATAATTAGCCTTTTACTTCTGGTAATTGTATTTGCGCTTCATAAATCATAAAGTGTTATTAATATGAGGACAATATCCTCAATTTTGTTTGCAATATTCCCAAATAGAATGGAAACATCCCATTGCTCTTTGTCGAGGGAGCCCTTGCAATGTTAACTTGAGGGCCGGCCTACAAAAATACATCGTCAGTGCACCACTCTATTAAGCTGGAGAATGGGGGTTGTGTCTTAAACCTGCAATAATAGATGTTTTGGCCATGGGGCGGCAGCAACAACTACATAGGGGATAGGACCCTGAGAGCTCAACCAGAGAGGAGAATAACACGTGATTATCAGCCTGAAGTCCCTTACTCTCAGATATAATGCTGAAACAAGTAGTTCACTGATTATATGACCATCAGCAGAACATTTGAAAAAAATTGAGAATGGACTGATTGTTGAAATGTCCCATATTTGTGAAACAAAAGCGTCACACTTAAACTTCTGAAATATGAGTATTTCCTGCTTCAGCTGCTTTTTATTGTGTAGTCTTGGACTCTGCAAAGATTTGATAAACTTAAATCAAATGTTTTTTGTTTTTTATTACTTTATAGGTGAATTGATTAAATTAGTCAATATAAATTAACAGACTGATGACATTTCAATGAAAATAAATGAATGCGTAATAATATTTAATTGATGTTATATTGTTTATTTGCATCAGCTATAGGTTCTAATGTATTCATTCATATTTCTCTTTCTATTTCTTGGTGTATCAAAGTCATCACATACTACGTCATAAAGTATGCAGTATTAAAGGTAATTCACTTTAGAAACACTTTTTGTTATATTCCATGGAATGCTCTTAACATCCCGATAGCAATGAATAAATGAAATGCTTGACAATAAATATATACAAATATTTCATCTGTGGAAGCCGTGGCGCTGTAAAAAGCAAGTCCAATTATTTTCCCCGGGCCGCGGCAGATAATTGTGGGGGGGCTCTGTTTGGAGGTGCGAGGGGGGTTGGGATCTCATTATGTGAGTAAATCTCACTGTAAACTATTTAATTATGACCGATCGTAACTCAGAGCACGTGCACGCATGATAAAACAGTAACAAGAACATTACAGTATGTTCAACAACAAACACTTTTCCCAAACCTGACCCATAGTGTGGTTTTTAGCATAAAGCTTAGTGAGTTGTTTTACTGTCTACAGACAAGTATTTTTGTTCGACAACGTTAAATAGAATGGTTCCTAGTTTAACTTTGGAAGTGCTAAATATTTCCCATACTTACTTTAACCCAAAACGAAGTAGTGTTGTTGCTTTAACATAATCAGGTAGTTGTGTTTCACACTGACGCACAGAATACATGCCCCTTTGAGAGTCCTGTAGTTTCAGTACAGAGGTGTTGGCTGAAGGAAATAATGGGTTCCCATGCATCAATGTTTCCACACGTTTAACTGGCAGCCCTGTTCTGATCCTGCAGCACTTCCATCTCTTCACTGTGTTTCCAATTAGATTTAGATTTGTTCTGTAACTCTGTGAATGGTTGTCTCTCTTTGGTTGTATATAATAATGATTTTGAGTGGCTACAACAAAGAGTGCTGACAACAAGACCTTTACTTGGGTCTGTCTCCCCATGTCTCAGGTCTAATCAGCAGAGAGCCACACAGTGGAACTGAGTGAGACATTCAAGTTGAACTGGTTTCCCCGCTGCTCGTCTCTGACACTGATCGACGAAACCCACTGGAATGCTGTTGAAATAGATGACACTGACCTTTTTAATGTACCCACTAAGTGTTTCACTATCTATTCCCACACGGGAGATGAGCCAATTTTAAGTGTGTGTTTTTCTAGTCCAGCCACCCCCATGCTTCTCTAATGTGGCTCTCAGGCTCTTGCATCACTTTCCTCTCCCGGCCTTCACGCGGCTTTTCATCTTTGAATCTGAGCGGAGCATCCCCGGCTCACCGCGTCTCTTCCTCCTGCAGTCATATGCTTTTCATTCAAGACATCAGTCGTGACTATGGACAAGATGGCTTTGATTACATTTGGCTACGTTTCAATTTGATTCCTCAATTCCTTCGCTTTTGAAAGGCTAGCAGAAATTGCGTGACTTTGACGTATTCAAAAACGACGTTGATCAGAAGGTTTACCTATTAGAAAATGTTTCTCTCCATCTCCGAAATGCTTCGCCGATTGTTAGACTTTTACATTTTTTGATTGAATGGACATTGTGTTTTTTTCGGGTGCTTTGCAGTGTCAGTGGTTGTTGCCAAGGCTGCAAGATCACATTTTCCTGCAGGATATTCCACTGTTATGTCAGGCTGCTCAGGTGCATCTACATTTGTAGAACAGCCAATAGGAACACCTTAGTAATCATGGAGAAGGTAATTGATATTGTGAAACTACTATATCAATTAATATGCCTGCATTGAAACTTACTTGTTACTTAATAATGATAATAAATCATATTTATATAGCACTTTACCCAGTGCTCAAGGACACTTTATATGCAAACAGATACCGTATGTAAGTAATCGGGATAATGTGCAATAATATTTGATTTTAATTGATCATGCATTAATGTGAAACAATAATAGATGTTACTGTTGTCGTTGGTTGAGGTGAAAACATGTAATTATGATTTTTGTGCTTTGAACTTCGTATGTGTAATAACAACTGTCAGACACATGTAGTGGAGTAGAGGTTTAAAGAAGCAAGAGAAGAACAGACTCAAGTAATTACAAGTATCTCAAATGTGTACAGTATGTAGTACTTGGGTAAATGTACGTCTGATATAAAAAGAGAATGTTTTTTTCCCTCTGATTATTTTACACGTTGTAAGTGCTTAAGGTCAACACAACATGACGAGCTTCCTGCTGTGTTTCATACCTACGGGTCTTTCTGGTTCATACAGTAAATCACTAGCTAACATAAGATTAGGTGGATTAGTACCAGCAGTATTCTCTGTCCTCTTCTATCCCCACACTTCTCTCTCCTCAGCCTCAGGCTGTCTCTCCTGCTGGGACTCTCATTAGTAATCCCCCCCCCCCTCCGATCCCCTCCAATCTCTCCACAGCCACCCTGCAGTGTCTCAGAAATCTGAAGCATTTGTATGCATAATGTAAAAGCGTCTCAGTCCTCCTGCATCATGTTTGCTCAGCTGGCAACTCATTGTGTGTTAATCCAGTTGTTGTGTTTGAGAGGCAGAGCAGCCTCAACGATGAAACGCAGAGCTCAGAGTTTTGGGGATGGCAGATATCCTCTTTCATAATGTTGATGTAAGATTTCTTTTTTTGTTTCCGCAAAGGGATCAATAAAGTTTAATCTCATCTCCAGAACGACTTAAATGCATTTGTGAATAATGCGGTCTCTCTTATTGCCAGTTTAAAGTCAAACCAGTCATGAAGAAGTCCTACAGTATCCTGAACAGGATTTACAACGACAAAGCAAAACAGAGAGAAAATAAATATAGATCAATTATATAATTGAATTTATAAGCACTTTAATTAATGAGTCTGGTGGAATTATGTATTCAAGTTATCAAATTGAAAAGACTCAATAGTTATGTAACATTCCTTAAAATATCTGTTGCCTCTGAGTTCATTAAACGTCCTATTCCTATGGTTGTCCCTTTGGGAGGACTTGAGGTTAAAAAACACACGTGGACAACTCGCTCCACCTCCTAAAGCACAGGCAGTGTCAGGTGTTAACATCTGCCTCTCCCTCCCTTCTCTCCTCTCACCTTTATCTCTCTGCGCGTCTCTCCAGGTTTGAACACCAGAGTTCCCTCGTTGTACTCGTAATCCGAGCCAGCGTTGGCTGAACCGTCCTCTGTCTTGTAGTCCACATAGAAGGTATTCTCTCCCAGACCGCCTACACAGCAGCAAACATACATACATTTAATTTAATAACATTTAATCATAACTCACAATGTAATAAAATCAGATGTACTTGTAACCAGTCTGTCAGGTGTGTGAAAACTGGACCAGTATTCCAGGTTCTTAAAGGATGGGTAATAAATGAAGTCGAACACCAGAGTGAATGAAGTGAATACTGAGATTTTATAAAGAAATATATATAACAAAGTATTTAGTCAGCCACCAATTGTGCAAGTTCTCCCACTTAAAAAGATAAGAGAAGCCTGTAATTTTCATCCAAGGTACACTTCAACTATGAAGAAAAAATGAGAAAAAAAAAATCCAGAAAATCACATGGACCTTGAAATCACATGGACCTTGAAATCACATGGACCTTGAAATCACATGGACCTTGAAATCACATGGACCTTGAAATCACATGGACCTTGAAATGCTTCTTACGAAGCCACTCGTTCGTTGCCCGGGCGGTGTGTTTGGGATCATTGTCATTCTGAAAGACCCAGCCACATTTAATCTTCAATGCCCTTGCTGATGGAAGGAGGTTGTCACTCAAAATCTCACGAGACATGGCCCCATTCATTCTTTCCTTTACACGGATCAGTCGTCCTGGTCCCTTTGCAGAAAGCCCCAAAGCACGATGGTTCCACCCCCATGTCTCACAGCAGGTGGTCTTTGGATGCAACTCAGCATTCTTTCTCCTCCAAACACGTCTAGTTGAGTTTTTACCAAAAAGTTCTATTTTGGTTTCATCTGACCACATGACATTCTCCCAATCCTCTTCTGGATCATCTAAATGCTCTCTAGCAGACTTCAGACGGGCCTGGACATGTCCTGGCTTAAGCAGGGGGACACGTCTGGCACTGCAGGATTTGAGTCCCTGGCGGCGTAGTGTGTTACTGATGGTAGCCTTTGTTACTTTGGTCCCAGCTCTCTGCAGGTCATGGACTCGGTCCCCCCGTGTGGTTCTGGGATCTTTGCTTACCGTCTCTTCTTGTGATCACTTTGACCCCACGGGGTGAGATCTTGCGTGGAGCCTCAGATCGAGGGAGATTATCAGTGGTCTTGTATGTCTTCCATTTTCTAATAATTGCTCCCACAGTTGATTTCTTCACACCAAGCTGCTTACCTATTGCAGATTCAGTCTTCCCAGCCTGGTGCAGGTCTACCATTGTGTTTCTGGTGTCCTTTGACAGCTCTCTGGTCTTGGCCATAGTGGAGTTTGGAGTGTGACTGTTTGAGGTTGTGGACAGGTGTCTTTTATACTGATAACGAGTTCAAACAGGTGCCATTAATACAGTTAACGAGTGGAGGACTGAGGAGGCTCTTAAAGAAGAAGTTACAGGTCTGTGAGAGCCAGAAATCTTGTTTGTTTGTAGGTGACCAAATACTTATTTTACCGAGGAAGTTACCAATTAATTCATTAAAAATCCTACAATGTGATTTCCTGGATTCTTCCCCCCATTCTGTCTCTCATAGTTGAAGTGAACCTAGGATGAACATTACAGGCCTCTCTCGTCTTTTTAAGTGGGAGAACTTGCACAATTGGTGGCTGACTAAATACTTTTTTGCCCCACTGTATATATTGGCACAGGAATAAACAACATTCTTCTAAATGATTCCAATTGTTTTTAAAGCGCTTGACACTTGGGTGCACCCCAAATAAAATAAAAATAAACCCCCAAAAGAAAATAGTTCTTTGTTCAGTTCCTGTAAGGTCCTCTCAAAATCCTATCACTGGTAGCGGAAAGATGAGGTGTTCAGGTTATCATTGGTAGCTCGCCATCCCCCTCGTCAGGGAGAAAATCCAGAGTCCACAATCCAGAAAATCCAGAATCTTCTTATCCAAGGGTTTCATAAACACCCAGCCGAGGAAAATAAAATAACTATCAAAACTCCCGCTTTCAAAGGCAGCTCCAACCTCCAACGGCAGCCCCAGAGATTGGTCCACCGCCGTCCCGGTAAAACTCTTAATTTGCGCTGTTTCGTGCATATAATGATCACAAGTGTCTCCGTTCTTCCAGCGTGGCGCTGCTCCCTCACACACAATTCTTCAACGTGCCCTCACTAACCTGAGTGAGGAGGCGGGACTTGACAGATTTAAATCCAACTGCAATCATGATTGTGTTATGAACCAATGAGCTTTGTTCTTAAAAGTTGACCATTAAACTAAAATATACTATAAAATAACTAAATAAAGAACACCATTTAGCGTAACGACCGCAAGTCATCTGTCATCCGACATGGAGGACGCACTGACTGAGCTGTCAAGTGACCGCACATTAAAGACAGCTTTTAATGCGAAGACGCTTGCTGAGTTCTGGATTTCAGTTGAGAGGGAATACCCACAGCTTTCCAAGGCCGCGATGGACGTGCTGACGCCGTTTGGCTCCACATACCTGTGCGAAAAGACTTTCTCGGCACTGACATATATAAAAAACAAATACAGATCTCGTCTAAACGTGGAGGATGATCTCCGAGTGAACGGCTCCAAAATTAAGCCCAGGATGGATTTGCTGTGCTCCATGCATATTGCCCACCCGTCTCATTAGGTGAGATTAACGCTGAAACATAGCGTATTCCCCAAATGTAAATATGCAACAATGTTCATATGTTTATTAGTTATTATTACCTTTTATGTCTTTAAAGTTTGCACCACAACAATGTTCATATGTTTACTACAGTTTATGTCTTTAAAGTTTGCACCGCAACAATGTTCTCCTAATTCACATGGAGATTACTTTGACTCACGAGTTCTGCTGTTATCTTATATTAAATTGCTATATGTAAAATCATATCATGGTTGTCAGGCTGTTCTGTTCTTGTGTGTTGTCGTTATGCGCCTGTTTGGATACGCCTATTAGTGCGTGTGTCCTGTGCACACGTTTTTCTTTTTCTTCCAGTCACCACGTGATAGTGGGGGGTCGCCAGTCTCTGGCACTGTTATTTTGGGGGTCGCAGGCTGAAAAGTTTGGGAACCCTTGGTCTAGATCAGTGCTTCTCAAAGTGTGGTCCGCGGACCACCGGTGGTCTGTGAGCGACCCCTAGTGGTCCGTGAGTATATTGGTAACATTTCACATTTGAAATAAATAAATAAATTTAAGTTTTCTGCACTCTCGCGGGAATATAACACTGATCTAGATACATCTTTGTTCTTATCTGAAGTCAAAGTGAAAAGTTGAACTCTGTAGTGCAGAAAAGACCTGAATAAGGCTTTTCTTTAAAATACAAATTATGTAAAAATGTCCATCACTTTGATGAAATGGGAAAACTGTCCCGGCATCATTTCCATCAACCTGACGGCTGGCGGCCCAGCCGCTGAGCTCCACACACCATCAGTAGGCTTCCGAAGAGGCTGGCTAGCTGAGCAGCTAGCACCACCGGCGGGTCTCTGCGGTCTCGCGCCAACGGCTGCCGACCTAGCAGCAGCACCTCTACCCACACCACCGGAGGACTACGGGTCCACGCCGAGGGCTGGTTGCCGAGCAGCGGAAATCCACACACCGCCGGCTTCAGAGGAGGACGGATAGCTTCCACACCATCGGAGAACTACAGATCCGCACCGAGGGCTAGCGGCCTAGCAGCGGAGATTCTCGCACCACCGGACACCACCGGACACCACCGGACTGGCTTCAGAAGAGGCCGGCTAGCTGAACAGCTAGCTCTGCCGGCGGGTCTCTGTGGTCTCGCGCTGACGGCTGCTGGCCTAGCAGCAGGGCCAACATCCACACCATCAAAGGACTGGGGGCTAAATAATAATAATATTGGGAGGGATGAAACCCTCTTTACACAGCACACACAGTGAAATGTGTTCTCTGCTTTTAACCCATCCTAGTACCAGGAGTCTAGTACTAGGAGCAGTGGGCAGCTATTGCACAGCGGCCGGGGAACAATGTGAGTGAGGGGGGAAGGGGGTTGTCCGGTGCCTTGCTCAAGGGCACCACGGCAGGGCAGGAGGTGAACTGGGACCTGTCCAAGTCCACACTCCATTTTTAGGTCTGGTCGGGGACTTGAACCGGCGACCCTACTGACTGAGCCACTGCCGGACACAAAAACACAGCAGCGGAGAACCATGCATCACCGGCTAGCTCTGACTGCTCCACTGTCAACAACGGCACCGAGGTAAAGCCTAGAAATCCTGTATTTAAAAAACACCACAAAAATATTTCAAACAGTGAATCAAGCAAAAACAGGGTGGGATCCTCGGTGCAAGCCGAAGGGACTATTCAGTGGACATTTACATTTCCGCAGCATCTGCAATAAACATGAACAGCTAGAACATCTCCTCCTTGAGTCCAATATTGAGTGGTTGGGAATATCTGAATCTCTGCTAAAACAGTAGTCACCATCCACTCTTGTATCTATGGCAGGATATAATGTGTTTAGGAAGGACAGACTGAAGGGAAAAGGAGGGGGTGTGTTGCTTTATGTGAGGAATACCATTACCTGTAGGGAGATTGCACTCCCAGCTAATATTGAGTTTGATTGTGTTGGTGTGGAAATCACACTGAGGGCATGTCCCTCACCATGATTTGCCTGTATCGACAACTCACCCCTAAGGTGGATTTCTATGATCAGGTAAAACTCATGCTGAATTCCTGTGACTCCAACAAAGAGCTAATTATTGTAGACTTTAAACTGGAACTGGAATGATAAACAAAAGAGCTTAAAACGGATCACGGATAAACACAACTTAATACAACTAATGGATCAACCGACTAGAATAACCAAAACCTCCAAGACTATGATAGATGTATTATTTACAAAAAAAGCTGACAAAATAGTTAAAACCTACAACTTACTGACTGGTCTTTCCGACCATAATCTGGTTCTTTTTACCAGGAAACTCACAAAAAAAAGGTTCATGGCCACACCTAAAACCCCTGCCTTCGGTTCACGCTTCATCCCCAAAAACCTGCAACAACGTTTTATGGAGGCAGTGAAAATGATTGATTGGGGAGACACTCTCTCCTCTAAAGACATTGGTGAAGACAGTAATCTGTTCATATCTAAAATTAATGAAACAATGTCTTCCTTCTCAAGGAGAGCGTGCCTTAGGGACAGGAAGGAACATCATCTCCCCTGGCTGAATCTACAGTGCAGGAATCTCATGAAATCCAGAGACCAACTATTAAAGCAGAGCTTGAAATCCGGACTATCTACTGACAGACAGAAATTCACTCATGCTCGTAACAATAGCCGCGTTCACACTGCGGTACTTTTCCCACAAAGGTTCATGCAAACTCTTTAGTTCTCATGAACTAAGTACAGATCGCGTTCACACCGGAAAAAGTCCCTGGGGGAGGATTAGGCAAATGAAGCCGCTGACGTCACTTCTTCTTCTTCTTCTTCTGCTTTGGGCTTACTGGCAGGACGCAAACCACTTCACGGCATATACTGCCGCCCAAAGTCCCCGGCCGGAAGTCCCCGGAGTTGGGGACTGGCTTCAGTAGAAGCTGCTGGGAGTCCCAGCAGCTTCTACTGAAGCCTTCCGAGTAAATCGCCAGAACGCCGACACCTCCTCATCTCCACCGCTCCCATGTTTTATTTTGTGTTGCCATAAGTTAGTCTCTCTGCGTTTCTGCGCGGGGCTAATGCTAATGCTAATAATGCTAATGCGAGGATAATAAAATGGCGGCTTCACAAAACTTTTTGGGAGTTTTACGGGGCGTGGTTTGCAATCCGCCCAGCCAATCAGGAATATAGCTCTTTTCTCACAAAAGAGCCGCTCGAAAGTCCCTGCTCTCTAGCAGGGACTTTCGAGGGGGTAAAAAGGTTCGCATGAACTACTTTTAGTACTGGCTCTTTTTGGTGTGAACGCGATCATGAACTAAGTTCGCATGAACCTTTGTGGGAAAAGTACCGCAGTGTGAACGTCTAAGGTAAGACAAGCAATCAGACAGGCCAAAGCGAACTTCTTGATCAATATAATTCAAGGTGCGAAAGGTAACGGTAAAAACGTATGGCGAATCCTGAATAAACTATTAGGTAAACAAACCAAACAGGAAAATAATGCTCTAGAATTAAAAATCAATGATGCCCTGATAAGAGACCCTGCAGTGTTGGCCAGCTCTCTCAATGAGTATTTTATAAATAGTGCTCTGGACATCACAAAGCTCTTCCCGCCATCTGAGGTCTCACCTAGCCCGACTGTGGATACACACCCCAATTCTGACCTGGAGGAAATCACAGAGGTGGAGGTCAAACATATAATCTTAGGGTTAAGAGGTTCTAAGGCTAGGGATGCAGATGATTTCAACACGAACTTTATAAAGACAAATATCGACGGTCTAATAAAACCAATTAGTATGCTAGTGAATTAATCTATCGGCACGAGGGAAGTTCCTTCATCCTGGAAGGTGGCCACGGTGACATCGATCTTTAAATCTGGGGATAAGGCAATGATGTCCAATTATAGACCAATCAGCATCCTCCCCTGTGTCTCTAAGAAAGCTGAGAAATGGGTGTCAAAACTAATCACCAAACATTTAGATGAAGGTTTCGCTCCACTCCACCCAATGCAGTTTGGTTTCCGTGCTCACCACTCCACTGAGACAGCTAACTGTGTCTTTGTGGAAAAGGTTAAATGTATGTTGGACACGAGCCCATATGTAGGTGCTGTCTTCCTTGCTCTCAGGAAGGCTTTTGACACTGTCGACCACCAAGTACTCCTTACAAAGCTGACTCATTTCAATTTTTCGGCAGATTCAATACATTGGGTTAAATCTTACTTATCGAACAGAAAACAGTGTGTTTTGGTCAACGGTACCAAATCACCCTACCTTGTCAACCCTGTTGGCATCGGCGGCGCGTGAGGCTCAGGTTTGGGAAGGCTAAATCACTTTTTTTACCTGACGCTGCCCGCCTCCGGCGTCTATAGAAAAGAGATCAACTCAGTGAAAGCACCGCCTGCTGACCAATCAGAGCTCAGTGTGCGGATATCAGTGATATCATAAACCTGTTGTACGCTTTCAAACACTCGTACTTTATTTATTTTTTAACCATTTGCTCTATATTCACCTTGCAGGTGCAGCTATGTGGCTTGTATCCTGGATTATATGTTTAAGTCATGGATGTTTAAAGTTCATATGTCTAATATTAGTTTACTTTTCATTAATGAAGTATGACACATCGTTGTCAGTACACTTGTCCCTGTTTGTGATTGGTCAAATGTTGCTAACCCCGCCCCTTTCACGTGAACGCGCTCTCAGCTAGAGAGAGAACTGCTGCGTCAAGGTGACTTGAGAGGGATCTCGAGAGGGAACTTGAACGGAGACTCAAGAAGAGACTTGAGAGGGAACTCGAGCGGTGACTTGAGAGGGAACTCGATAGGGAACTCGAGAGGAGACTCGAGAGAGAGAGAGGGCTTGAGAGGGAACTCGAGAGGGGACTCGAGAGGGGACCTGAGAGGGAACGCGAGAAGAGACTCGAGTGGGGACTCGAGAGGGGACTCGAGAGGGGACTTGAGAGGAGACTTGAGAGGAGACTCGAGAAGAGACTCGAGAGGAGACTTGAGAGGAGACTCGAGAAGAGACTCGAGAGGAGACTTGAGAAGAGACTCAAGAGGGGACCTGAGAGGGAACTCGAGAAGAGACTCGAGAGGGGACCTGAGAGGGGACTTGAGAGGGGACTTGTGTCGGTCGGTACACCGACAGGCCTCGGGGAGCTGGCGTCGGCTGGAGAGCCAACAGGAGACGAGGTGCTGGAGTCGGCCGGTACACCGACAGGACTCGGGGAGCTGGCGTCGGCCGGTAAGCCAGTCCTGGAGCCAAAACTGGAGTAGGGACCATGGCTACTGGGGCCGGTACTGAAGCCGGAACCATGGCTGCTGGGGCCGGAACCATGGCTGCTAGGCCGGTTCTGGAGCAGGGACCACTGGAGCACGGGCTGGAATCTTGGTCTTGCGTCTCCTAGAGATTCTTCGGAGGATCCGTGGGCTTCCCAAGGCCTGGTCATACCCCAGGAAAGGGTTAGAGGCTTCGGACAAGTCCTCAGGACAACTTGTGAAAAGTTATAGCCACTCAGGCAACAAGCTCCTGAGCCAGGGCTTGCGAGCAACCTCCTGACGTGCCTCCTTCAACGCAGCCTCTCTACCCCGTCTAGATGAGGCGCCATTCCAAGTATAAAAATGTACTCCAGAGAGTACCCAAGACATTCCGCCTGTAGAGCAAAATAATCTGAGTCTGCTGAGTCCACAGTTGGTTGGTTAATTCTGTCAGGGTGCGTGGAAAAGGTAGGACCCAAAAGCAGTATTATCAAAAAGCGAGCTTTAATTTACAAAAAAAAGCCGATAACAAAAGAAAACGAGACAAAATTAGCATTACCAAAAAAACAGGGGAGCACGAGTAAATAATCCAGGACCAAACTTCAAGGACAAACATGGAGCGTGACATGAAGAGAAAGACAAACAATGAACCAAGACTGAACACAGGAAGAGACTAAATACAGGGAGGGGTAATCACACGACGAGACACAGCCGGGCAGGGGAGGAGAAACACAAGGGCCACAGGTGAACACAATCAGACAACGAGACACACCAGGGAAACTAACGACAGGAGGAAACACACAGGGTGAAGGACCAGACAATAAACCAGGAGGAAAACATGACAGGGAGAACAGCAAGACACCCAAACCTAGACATAAAAACGTGACATAACATGAATATCGTGACAGGTTCAACACTGGCTGAACAACATTTGCTTACAGTTAAATGCAAAAAAACCAGTATGCATGATGTTTAGTAAACGACCAGTCAAAATCGAAGGATCCAATGTGTTTTTAAACAGAGCAGACATAGAACTAGTCCCCCACTCCAAGTATCTTGGAGTCATACTGGACTCAAACTTGACTTTTAAGAAACATATTAAGAAAGTATCCAATACCGTTAAATTAAACTTGCAAAAATGTTAAACAAATTAGACCTTTCTTAACTGTCGATGCTGCAAAGTCACACCTCCACTGTATGATTTTATCCCACATTGAATACTGTTTGACAAACTGGTCGTTTGCTTGAGCCACAAACCTGAAACCAAAGGAACAGCTGTACGAGAGAGCTATCCAGGTGTTTGACAGAAAGCCACATTCATACCACCACTGCACCATCCTTGAGAAACACCATTTCTTGAGTTTTGACAATTTTAAGTCTTTTAAAAGTATGTGTTTTTTTACAAATGTTTACATGGACTGCCCCCCCCCCCCCCCCTTAGGGGAATTCATCCACAGAAAACACACTGGACGCTGCACTGGGTCAGAAACCAGAGGAGACTGTGAGGTCCACCGCAGACGGACCACTTTTGGACAAAATGTCCTCTCCGTTAAAGACAGCTCTCTGTGGAACAGCCTCCCAGCTGAGACACGGGATCGTCCCACTCTCAATAGGTTCAAAGGTCAACTCAAAGAATGGTTGAGAAACCAACAGACGTGCGATCACCGCTGAATGCACTTCAACACAGGGGTATCTCCTCTGGTGCTTTATGGAGCTCTTTTATCTCCTCTGGCACTTTATATGTTGTTGCTATTGTATTACCATGTCATACATACTTGTGTATGCTGCTCTTGCTCTTTTTCGCTTTTTGCATATCATGTATTTTGTTTTTGCTAAGTTTGTAAAATGTAATTTTCTTAAATGTTTTATGTGAGGGATGTGATGGAAACTAGCTCAAAGCTAAATCTGGCACTGTTACGCTTCATACATTTGAATGTTTTAAGTGTTCATTACTGTGCATTGTCCCTACCAAATAAACGAATAAATAATAAATAAATAAATGCAAATTGGTATTTCTACTAACTACAATTACACAACATTAATCTGGCAGATATTGTGATTCTTAGTTTTTTTTAAATAAAGATTTGTTATTTCAAATATATATAAGAACTAATATAATGTTTTTGAATGTTTAATAATGAAAAGTAAGATTGGAATGCATTACCTCTCTTTGACGTGAGGTGTGTGTGAAAACAACCTGCAGATATGCCTTGGTGCTTTGAGTTGAGATTGCAGCAGATTACAGTGATTGATAAACGAGAACCGATGTAAGCATTCATCTTATTATAATGGGTTACATGGTTAACCCTTGGTTGTGGAGCCTGATGGCTACAAGCACAGAAGATTGTGTAAGCCCCCCAGTGCATTTCACCTTAACACCCCTGATGTAAATAGAGACCGCTGTACCATGACCATCTGTTTTCATTTCATCACTTGTTTCTATTTGTTCCTGTGAATGATATTGATGTGTGTACCTTGGCAGACCACAGCCAGGGTCAGGACCCCGCAGTTCTCCATGCACTGACTGTGGGCGCTCTCGAAGGAGATGCGGCTGCAGATCCCCACATTGTCTTCTTCCTCTGGCGCCTCCTCGTCGGTGAGCGCTGTGCGGCGAGCGTTGTCGGCTGCGTGCCTCTTCAGGACGTTCCCCGCTCCGATCATCATACGAGTCGCCTGGAGAGAGGTGAGATGTCAGGAGAAACAGATAACTCATTCCTTCAACTTTGCTTCCCTTTTGCAAAGTGTTCACAACAAGTAAAAGACAGGGCAGGGATTTTATAAATGTCATTTTTCACCACTAACAAAGGAAGGACTTATTGAGAAAATACTATCAATAGCAAAGGTGGAGATCATTTTGAAGTATTAACGATGATTTTTATTGATTTATATGCTGTTTTCTTTTTTTATTTAATGATGGATTGATTGTTTGGTTTTTAAAATCAGTGCAATTACTTAAAATGCTGTGACACCCCCACCGTGTTTGTCTAGTTCATCCAACCACCTCAACATTATTAAAAAAATTACAATTTATTAAAAACAACATTTTCACAGGAAAAGCTGAATTGTTTGTACAATGAGTGAAATGTACGTTATTTACTTGTACTTGTGATATTCAGACTTTTAATGTATATCAGAAAATAGTATGCATGTTGTTAAGTTTCATTGAACTTTATAAACTGTATGTAGTTTCATCATGAGTTGATGGTCCTTTTGTAGGTCTGCATAACCTTGTGGGCTGGCTTCAGGAACTATTCATGTATGATGTGTGAGAAATGGGCTAAGAACCCAGAATTGGAATTTGTAAATTGATATTGGAACCTGGGTGTGTGCGCGTCAGGGTTTCCGCTAGGATTTTTTCTCACCGGTCAAATGTCCGGGCAGAATTTATTTTACCGGACTCATTTGAAACTTACCGGTCATATTTCAATAATAATAATTATAAGAGTTGTGTAGCAGAGTTTCCGTAAGCAGGTAATTACCGGACTATGAGCAGATATGCTTCAGTTTAAAACTCAGTTCACGGGGCTCATTTTTATATTGCTTCAGTTTATAATCGCAACAGATCAAAAAATTCAGATTCATTTTTCAATAAATTATTCCACAAACAACATAATTATTACATTCAAACAAACTACTTGTAGTAGATAACGTGCATTATTCAGAAGTTTACATCAACTTTGAATAATAACACGGGAGAAACGGATCCTCTCTCTCTCCCTCTCTCCTGACAGCCCGTCAGTTTCTCATGCAGCGCCTGCAGCGCGCTAAACAGAGGGCGGGGCTTCAGGTGATTATGCAGAGCTGCGTGTCTCGGTCAGACTCAGCAGCTGATCTGATCTCTCTCTCGCTCCGGTTACACTTCACTCGCGTTTATGTCCATATCGCTCAGACCCAGCTCTCCTGATCGGCCTTTATAGAGAGCACCGATCAAACTATTAAGAGTGAATATCGGCCGATAATGACCGGCGGCCGATCGATCGGAGCCTCCCTAATTATTACCAGACATGTTGACCGGCAGGTTTTGAATTTACCGGTTTTTAATAAATTTTACCAGCTAAAAACCGGTAATTACCGGCTAACGGAAACCCTGGTGCGCGCGCGCGTGTGTGTGTGTGTGTGTGTGTGTGTGTGTGTGTGTGTGTGTCACCTGTATGCGGTAGAAGGCTCTGCTCTTCTGCTGGTGCAGCAGGGCGTAGTAGTTGGCCAGCTCCACCAGCTGGTCCAGCTCTTTGTCCGGATACTTCTGCTTCAGCTCCTTTATGATACGAATCACCTGGAGAGCAGAGCAGATTGAAATATCTAAACCACGCACCCACGCACGCACTGAACGCTGCTAACTCTGCAGCTGGGAGTGAGGATGCAGCTGGGATTGGAGGATAACACACAGTTTTCTGCCAGATCTTTGAAAAGCAATCTCTTCTGATGATCTCTAATCTTTCATGTTTTAACTTCTGTTGAACGATGAGTAGGCTTCAGGCGTGGGTTCAAAAATACTTCTGCAATCTCATTGGAAACATTTTCAAATTATTAAGATGCAGAGTGCTAACTAGATAAAAAAGATTGTATTGCCAAACATTTAAAAAATAAAATGACCAAATGAGTCATTCTCACATGGCATAAGATGTAGGCGAAGCAATAATAACGTCCAAGGAATTGAAAGGCTTACATATCAAGGACTTGCAGGTGGTCAATTGAATATATACAAAAATGTTGGATATTTCTGCTATATACATTAGGGGCTTTCACATCAGAGTACTTTTCGCAGTATAGTTCCGAGAGTTCTTGTAATGTTGCGTTCACACCAAAAATAAACGTTAGTTCATGAGAACCTTTTCACACCTTTTTTAGAATTTTCATGGGAGAAAAAGGTTCCCATTCCATTCCTGATTGGCTGGGCGGATTGCAAACCACGCCCCGTAAAACTCTGAAAAGTTTTGTGAAGCCGCCATTGTATTTGCTGGCATTAGCATTATTAGCATTAGCATTAGACCAGCGCACCAACGCAGAGAGACTAACTTATGGCAACACAAAAGAAAACATGGGAGCGGTGGAGATGAGGAGGTGTCGGCGTTCTGGCGATTTACTCGGAAGGCTTCAGTAGAAGCTGCTGGGAGTTTCCTCACTGCCAGCTGTTTGCTTTTCACCCAACAACGACAACCGACTCACGGAACGCTATGTTGTAGCGTTAATAAACGAAACAATTTAACAAAATTGCTAGTCAAAATACCTACACCACAGGAAAACATTTTGAAAGCAATATTTTTAGTGGCCCAAGCGGGCAAGTGGAAAGTACGTTATGCTGGCCCGGGGTGTCTAAATAGTGCTTCCGGGCCAGCGGGCCATTTATAATGTCGAGCCCTGATGGGTGAGAAACGGTAGAATATCAGGAGCGATAGTCTGAAGGAGGTTTGAGGGGATAGGGTCCAGAGGACAGGTGGTAGGACGGGCAGAGGTAATGAGGGTAAGAACCTCACTTGGCGAGAGAGGGGAGAAGGAGGTCAGTGTGCGGGTGGAAGGAGGGTCAGGTGACCCAGCGGTGAGTAAAGGTGAGTCGGAAAAAGAAGAGCGAATATCATCAACCTTTTTTTCAAAGTGGTTAACAAAGTCGCTTGACAGAAGGGAGGAGGGGGGAGGGGCTTTGGGGGGGTCCAGGAGAGAGGAGGGGGAAGGGGCTTTGGGAGGGTCCAGGAGGGAGGAGGGGGAAGGGGCTTTGGGGGGGTCCAGGAGGGTGGAGAAGATGGAAAATAGTTTTTTAGGATTGGAATAGGAAGATTGGATCTTGTCTTGAAAGAAAGTGCTTTTTGCCTGAGAGATGGAAGCAGAGAAAGAGGAGAGGAGAGCCTGATAGGTTAGGAGGTCGTCATGGTGTTTGGATTTCCACCGTTTCCGCTCTGCTGCCCGAAGGACGGTTCTATTAGCACGCAGTGCGTCATTTAGCCAGGGAGCAGGAGGGGACTGACGAGCCTGCCGAGATGTGAGAGGACAGAGAGAGTCCAGAGAGGATGAGAGAGTAGAGAGGAGAGTTTCTGCAGCAGAGTTTGGAGGCAGGAGTTGGAACGAGTCAGAGGAAGGGAGGGCTGAGAGCACCGAGGAGACAAAGGTAGAGGGGGAGAGGGAACGGAGGTTACGGCGGACAGGTGCAGGATGAGAAGAGATTAGTTTGTTATGTTTGGAGAGGGGTAGAGAGAATGAGATGAAGAAGTGATCGGAGGTGTGGAGCGGGTTCACAGAGAGGTTAGAAGCAGTGTAGTTCCTTGAGAATATGAGATCAAGGACACTGCCAGCTTTATGAGTTGGTGGGATGGAGACAGTGAGAAAGCAAAGGCGGTTAACAGAGATGTTAGTTCAGATGTCTTCAGATGACTTCAACCTCCTGTCCACTGCTCCTAGTTATAGACTCCTGGTACTAGGATGGGTTAAAAGCAGAGAACACATGTCACTGTGTGTGCCATTAAAGAGGGGTTTCATCCCTCCCAATTCTAATCCTAAAAAAAAAAGGTTGAAGTCTCCGAGAAGTACAGCGGGAGGGCCAGTTTCAGGGATGTGTGAGAGGAGAGGATCTAATTCCTCCAAGAAGTCCCCCAAGGCGCCTGGTGGACGGTAGAGAACAACAAGGGTTCATTGTATAGGATGGGTTACTGTGACGGCATGGAGTTCAAAGGTGGAAGGAGTGAAGTTAGGTAGCTTGAAGAGGGAGAAGCTCCATTTGGGAGAGAGCAGGAGACCAGTGCCCCCTCCTCTGCCAGTGGGTCTGGGTGTATGGGAGAAGGAATATGCTGTGGAGAGAGCAGGAGACCAGTGCCCCCTCCTCTGCCAGAGGGTCTGGGTGTATGGGAGAAGGAATATGCTGTGGAGAGAGCAGGAGACCAGTGCCCCCTCCTCTGCCAGAGGGTCTGGGTGTATGGGAGAAGGAATATGCTGTGGAGAGAGCAGGAGACCAGTGCCCCCTCCTCTGCCAGTGGGTCTGGGTGTATGGGAGAAGGAATATGCTGTGGAGAGAGCAGGAGACCAGTGCCCCCTCCTCTGCCAGAGGGTCTGGGTGTATGGGAGAAGGAATATGCTGTGGAGAGAGCAGGAGACCAGTGCCCCCTCCTCTGCCAGAGGGTCTGGGTGTATGGGAGAAGGAATATGCTGTGGAGAGAGCAGGAGACCAGTGCCCCCTCCTCTGCCAGAGGGTCTGGGTGTATGGGAGAAGGAGCATGCTGTGGAGAGAGCTGCTGGGGTGGATGTGTTGGATGGAGTAATCCACGTCTCAGTGAGAGCAAGGAAATCCAGGGACTGCAGGGAGGCGGAGCCAGAGATGAAGTCAGCCTTAGGAACAGCTGACTGGCAGTTCCACAGGCCGCCTGTAACTAGATGTTGGATCTCAGTGGAGCACGTGGGATAGACGAGAGCAGGCCGGTTATAGCGATTAGGAGACGCACGGGGCCAGTGATAATTGCGAGAAGACACATGAACAGGAATGCAGAAAATACACATGATTTTAGCATGAGGGGCTAGAAAACACCAGCGATACTTGGCTCATTTAAAGTAGGATTGACCTCCTCTTTGCATCACTCGTGACTCCAACAGGACTCTATTGTCTTTGTCTGTCTGATGCTCCAGGAAAGTGCTACCTAAAATGGACAGAGCTGTGGGGCCACGCCCCTTTAATTAGTTAACTCTCTGCAGCTGATGGGCCTCAATAGGAAATCGAAACTGGCTCCCTCCTGAGTTGTTAATAGGGCTGCAACAAACGACTCATTTGATAATCGATTAATGAAACGATTAATCGACTATTCGGACTATTACTGTCTGCCTTGCACAATTTCTCAAACGCTCTTATTTAGCCATCAACTTTTAGATTCAGCTTGAGGTTGTTTTAGGCATGTGGAAACTAACAATGAAGACAATAAAGATGAATACTTGATTCCAAAATACATATATTATTGAAATAACTTAAATTGTGAACAAAACTAACATTGCTTTTTATTCAAATTAAATAAATAATATTTCACATCAAAAGAAACAACAGTGTTTTAACAAATCGTATTAAATAATCTGATGACAGAACTGTAAACAGAATAGCTGAAACTTTAACAAACTAAATAATAATAATAATAATAATAATATATAATATTTTTATAGCGCCTTTCAGGAAACCCAAGGTCGCTTTACAAGTCGGGTAGGGGGGGGGGAGTAGGGGAAAAAAGGCAGACAGGTTAAGTGGGTGGGGGGGGGAAGTAGCGGACAAATAAACCTATTAAACTAACTATACAGTGGGGAAAGCCTTTACAGTGGGGCTTTTTTGAAAATGTCCAGGGTTGGGGCGCTGCGGATTTCGGGGGGGAGAGAGTTCCAGAGGGTGGGGGATGCCACACTGAAGGCTCTGTCACCAAAAGTCCGCAAATAACTCTGTTACCTCTAATCATTATGTTTGTATAATGTAGTTAGCTCCGTGTGTTGCTGCTAGCATACAGAACACCTGACGTGAAAACGTTCCTCGTGGATGGAGCTACAGAGCTGCTAGAAAGACAGTCCAACCCGGTGCATTCCTCCGTCTGAATGTGGAGCACTTTTGATAAATGTTTAGAGACATTGCTCGTGTTACCGCCCTTACATGCTAAACTCTTATTCCACTTTTGGCAACGAGCATTCTCCACATCGAGACGGGTAAAGTGTAACCACCTCGGAGTGCGTTCTCTCCGCCATCTCCCACGTGTGTGTTGCTGCATGTAGCAGCTGCCCGTGTGTAAACTGCCCCGCCCCCTCGCACACAGACGGGGGAGAGAAAGATCGAAAATACATCATAGACGCATTTGTTTGTGTTTTTGCATATTAGAAACGAGTTGGCGACACTAAGACTGCGATATAATGTCTTTGTAGCAATAATACATGACATATCTTTTTTAAATGTCTCCAGTACCGATACAAAGACCAATAAAGTTAGAGCTTAAAGGGGCGTAAAACACACGTGATGACGTCACCAACGAATCGACGACTGAATTAGTTGGCAACTAATTTGGTAATCGATTTTAATCGATTAAGTCGATTAGTTGTTGCACCCCTAGTTGTTAATGAAACTCTTTAGTGGCACAATAGTTTACAATTACATTAAACCCTAAGTTATAAAGTTGTGAGTTTAACCCATAATACAGTTACACCTACTCAATAAAGCTCTTAGTATTCTACAAATGTTTAAATCAAAGTTAACCCTAGCAGTCAGTTAGTTCAGTTTCAAGGTTTCTGTCAAACTAATTGCCCCACATTTCTGCCTGACAGATACTGTAGCGGTTTTGAGATTAAAATCACAATTTCAATCAGATCAACGACAGAGCATTTAGACAGAGCACACACACTGAAACAGAACAGTCTAAACTCACACAATTATAGAAGTCACCAGTTGTTATCCTGTCCAAATCGAGTTATGTTTCTCAAACTGGACTGCACTGTGTGTCGTGCCTCAGTGCTCCCTGAAACAATGACCCCCTGTCCACTTTGCCAGGTTGTGTAATGCAGCTTTGTTTATGGTCCCATCATATATATTAGAAATGTAAGCTAGGGTGAGCCTACATTTTGTCTCTGTCTGTGCTCGTTATAAGTGAGGAACATCAATCATAAAAAATCAGTAGCACCTTTTTGAGATCTTTCAACAAATAAACGATAACGTTAGTTGTAAGTTTAATTGTGCAATTCCAATTGTGTATGGTGTTATTTAAACTTTTCCAGTGACAAGTATTTGAACTTTTGAGATAGATTTGAATAGACATACCTAACTGTTTCAAAAGTTTGAGATTCCGGATAAATACATGACACGGGACCTCAATACAGAAAAATCTACTTACTGATTGGCTGATACAAAGTTAAATTAGAAAGCTAGGAGAAATCCTATCTGTTACACATTGTTCAAGACCTCCATGCTTATCTCCACTTAAGAATCCTGAATATAACTTGAATATGATTCTTCATTCAGCACTCGTCCTGTCAGGCCTGTATCTTTGATAACATTGTACCTGCAGGCATCTTGGGATGTCTGAGCCATGATAACAAAGGCTCCCACAGATTTTAAATTGTAGCCCTGAGGCATGAGGCAGTGATCGTACAGTGCTTTGTATTTCACAGTTCAAGTAGCCTTCAGTAATTATATTTCAGTGTTTATTTTATTTCCAAACTTTTTTGTCAACGCCATACAGTCCTTTGGGGTGTGTTTCAAATTGCTTGGACAGTGTCCTTCCTAATATATGATTCCTCACTTTTGGAATCCCTGAGTTAGGAAGATTAATGATGTATTCCCCCTGTATGATTGTTATCGTGTGTCTGTCCTACTGTTTTTATTGTTTGTCTGTTTTGGACTGTTGAGATTAGATCTCTCACCTCTTTGCGGCTCTCGTCCAGCTCCTTGTTGCTCTCCACATTCACCATGGTGCTGTTGGAGTTGGGCAGGTTGCCCCACCCACCAACGTTATTGACGCCTGCTGCTCCGTCCTGAGCTACACCCCCACAGCTCTCGGCAGGGTTCACGGCCCCACCTCGATGTGTCAGCTTGCCATCTATGATCATCTCCATGCCCACCTTGTTGGGCGTCAAGTCTCCCTCTGTTTCCACGACGATGCCGTGACGCTTGTCGGCACGGTAACGCTTGCCCATGTACTTGTAAAAGAGCAGGCGGCGGTCTGCGATCCACGCCAGGATGACACACACCGGGAAGTACAGCAGAGTCACCAGGGCCTCCCACACCTGGAACACAGGACAGATTTTGCCTCACTAGTCTGAGATAATAATAATAACTAGAAAATGCATTTCCTGCTGAAAATGCTGTAAAGTATGTACATTTGTTGCTGAATTTAGCTGAAAATGCAGAAAAGCTGAATATTGTATTACAGTAGCTGAATGGTAGCTGCTTTTAGCTACAAAAACCAAGTCAGTGTGTTGCTGAACTGAGTGGAGAAATGCAGAAAAGTGAAATGATTTGAATCAAAATTGTTACAGCTCAAATGCATTGCAATGACTTTGTTGAAAACTGGAAAGTGAAATGTTAAACTGGAAGAGTAGGAAACATAGTGAAGAAGCTTAATATTTAAAACAAAAGGTTTAAAAAAGGTATAAACAACTAAATGTATAGCCTCAATGTCCTGAAATAGCTGAATAATGTAATAGTTGAATGGTTTATAGCTGAAAGTAGGCTGAAGGAGTTAGATATTAAATGTAAGTAGTGAATGAATGTGTATTAAGAAGAGAAAAGAAAGTAAAAACGCTTTAAAAAGCAGCAGAATATTTGAATTGCAAACTTTTGAACTAAAACCATACGTCACCAATAATGTATAACATATGTGGAACGTGTTGAAGTCAGTATGAAGTCTCCATCAAACAGAAAAGAATAGGCTGAGACAGTTTGTTAAACTCCAGTCTGTGTGTTTGTGTTTGAGGTGACAACGTTATCCAACACCTGTGTGTGCCCAGAGATCAAAGGTGACCATGGTGACGATGTTGTGAAACACCCGAGTGTGTGAGCCCAGAGATAAAAGGTTACCATGGAGATGTGTAGTGAAGGGAGAGCCTTTCCATTGTTCTGAATGAGAAATAAACCTCTTACATTTCAAATTTTTGTTGAAAACCGTAGCAGTTATCAGTAAAATGTCAACGCGTGGATCATGTCAAGTTCTTTGCTTAAAATGTTTTTATTTTTCAACCTAAGAGAGGTTTTCCTGCAATTCAATTCAAGCATGTCCCAGGAGTTTAAGGTTTGAGAATTATGGCAGGTTAAAAAAAAAATTAAGGCAAATTTCAAGCTCTGCTCAGGTGTGACATCACGCACTCTAAGCCTTAACGAGCTGCGCAATGGACACTCATGATAAAATCTAAAGAAGGCCTCTTTACCAAGCTTCAAACTAAGTTAAATATCTAAAAAGGTGTAAAAGATATAAAAAATCTGAAGAATATATAGCTGGATGTCTTGTGATCATTTTAAAGTTGGGATGAAGTCTCTAGCTGAAAGTATGTGGAAGGAGTAGCATTTGGCGCAAGGTGTAGGTAAAAGAAGATTTGAAGGTTCCTCCCATTGACTGCCATGTTAAAAAAGGAGTTTAAAAAGCTGAATATTTCAAAAAGTATGAAATATTTTGAAAAGGTTGAAAGTTTCCCATCAATTGCTGAAAAGTCTGAATAGTTTGATATTTGAATGGTTTCTGTAGCTGAAAGGAAACAGCATTCACACTAATAAGAAGAACATGATTAAAGAAACAGAAGAACAATAGTGGAATGCTGTTGCACAACATTCACCCTAATAATAATAGATTTATTTTGTTAGCGCTTTTACAGGTGCTCAAAGTCGCTTTACAAAGATAGTGAAAAGAAAAGAACAACAAATACATATAGTTAAAGTCAAATTAAAATCAAGCAATACAAAAACAATCACACATTAAAAGCCAGATTGAAGAGGTGAGTTTTTGTGAGTTTTTTTGAAGGTGGTCAGTGCAGTCTCTGATGGGTTGGGGGAGTGAGTTCCAGAGGGAGGGGGCAGCGACGGAGAAGGCTCTGTCCCCCCAGGTCCGGTGATTTGTGCGGGTGGGGATGGATAGGAGGTTGGCTTCTGATGAGCGGAGGCAGCGGGAAGGGGTGTGGTGGTGCAGCAGGTCTGTGAGGTAGGTGGGGGGGTGTGGTGGTGCAGCAGGTCTGTGAGGTAGGGGGGGCTGATTGTTGAGGGCTTTGTGAGTAATCAGGAGGACTTTGAAGTTGATTCTTTGACGGACGGGGAGCCAGTGGAGGTTCTGGAGGACGGAGTGATGTGGTCTCGGGAGCGGGTGTGGGAGAGGAGGCGGGCAGCAGAGTTCTGGATATGTTGGAATTTATTGAGGAGGTTGGATGGTATGCCGTAGAGCAGTGGTTCCCAAACGGTGTGCCGCGGCACACTGGTGTGCCGTGAGGCAAGTCCGGGTGTGCCGTGGGATTTTGTGACAACCATACGTTATTATTGCAATATACAACTACACAAAAATAATTATTTTTTAATTTACTATATCAGTACTTTGTAGGTTTATATGTACGTAATCTGCGCGACTTG
Source organism: Pseudochaenichthys georgianus (assembly GCF_902827115.2). NCBI lineage: Eukaryota > Metazoa > Chordata > Actinopteri > Perciformes > Channichthyidae > Pseudochaenichthys > Pseudochaenichthys georgianus. Next base: position 1,474,586 of record NC_047515.1, read on the forward strand.
CGCGTCCACATCTCCGCGTGCAGTGCTGCATAAACATGGCTGAGTCAGCGATAACTCTCGAGGGGTGGAGGTATGCCCATTACTTTGAGTTCATCCGAAGAATAGACAGGAATGTGACGGTAAGGTGCAAACTGTGTCCGGGCCAGAAGCTGTTATATACTGCTGTAAACACCACGTCAAACCTCAACAAGCACCTGCAAAGAACACGTGCTAAGGTGGAGCTACCGCACACGCTATTTGTTGTTTGTTTATATCACAGTCTGTTCTTCTTCTCTGTCTTCCGGTTGTTGCCTGTTTTGAATGACGAATACACACTCCCGCCGCCTGCTGGTAAGGAGAGTTATTGTACGTGCTCGGCTGAAGTCTTTGCGGTGTCTGGTTCCAGTGCAACACATGGCCAACACGCAGGAGAACACGCCGACGCAACAGCGTGAGCAGAGATAGACTGCGCAAAATATACAGATAGCAGGAGACAGAGAACAGCCATGGTCAGATAGCAGGAGACAGAGGACAGCCACGGTCAGATAGCAGGAGACAGAGGACAGCCACGGTCAGATAGGAAAACATTCAGGATCTGGATCAGTCTTATGCGACAATGGAAACTGAACTAAAGAGAACATTTGAAACTTTAGCAGTCTGCGTGATCTGCCTGCAGGGAGGGGCGGGCCGGCCCTGCGAGTAAAGTAACGAGTAAAGTAACGAGTTACTTTATGTAGAGAGTAACGAAGTAGTGTAATATATTACTTTTTTTTAAAGTAATATGTAATATATTACTTTTTTTTTAGTAACGACCCCATCTCTGCTGAAATGTTACATTTATAATTTGTAGTTCAGGACCATGGACAATGCAGCTTCCTTGCATTGACAGTTCTCTGTGCTGAATTTCCTTTGTCTCATGTTTAATGTTGTGACCTGTCTGGTTTAAATGAGTGTGTTGCTGCTTTGATGAAGCCTAATTTGATAACGTTTCAAATTAATTTCTGAAATATTTCGTTAATAAATATTTCATGAGTAATATAGTTGTCTTTGTCACATTTTATTTGGCATTAGTAAATAATTATGCACATAATACAGATATTTTACATGATATGAGTGATAACACGTGTTATAAGGGCTATTTTGCACAATAGGTGTGCCTTGAGATTTTTACTTGTCCTTTGGTGTGCCTTGGGCACAAAAAGTTTGGGAACCACTGCCGTAGAGGATGCTATTGCAGTAGTCGAGTCGTGATGTGATGAATGTCACATCCTGGCCCTGGCTGATCGCCTCACTCCCTCACCTGTGTATTTTCGCTCCCTGTTAATCACCTGCCTGGCCTCAATGAGCCTCAGCTGTCCCTAATCATTACTCCTCACCTGTGTATTTAATCTGTGCTGTTTCCTTGGTCAGTGCCAGTTCGTCTTGTCTGTATAGCAGAAAGTGCTCCATGTTACGCTATTGTTCTAGCTGCTTAGCATTTGTACCAACCTAGTTGGTTGTTTTTTTGTTGCTTCTTTAGTAGTTTTCCGCCAACTTAGTTGGTTGTTTTTCGTTGCTTTCACTCAGTACATTTTTTGATCATTGCCTGTTTCCCAGTGGATCCTACTCCAGTCCAGTCTCCAACTCCGACCCTGTCCCCTCACCTCTCCCGACCAGAGCGTTTTTCTGGGGATTCCGGTGATTGTCGGGCTTTCCTGGCTCAGTGCGGCCTCCACTTTGAGCTCCAGGCTGCATGCTACCCATCTGAGCGCTCAAGGGTGGCATACATTGTCTCCCACCTTTCTGGTCGAGCTGAGGCTTGGGCGACGGCAGAGTGGGTGCGAGGGTCTCCTGTTTGTGCCTCCCTTGATCTCTTCTCTGAGACCTTCACCAAGATCTTCCAGCACATCCCACCTGGGCGGGAGGGAGCCAGAGCACTCGTTGGAGGGTAAGCAGAGGGTTTCTGACTATGCTATAAAGTTCCGTACCCTGGCAGCGGACAGTGACTGGAACCAATCAGCATTGTTTGATGCTTTCCTTTATGGATTGTCCGGCACATTAAAGGATCAGTTAGCTCCCCTTGAGCTTCCAGCTGATTTGGACTCCCTAATTTAATTGACTATTAAGATTGACAAGCGACTGATAGAGAGGGAGCGAGAGAGAGACACTGCGATTCCCTGTTTCTCCCACAAGAGGCAGTCTTCGCCCAGCTCTTCATCCTCATGGAATCACCCCAGGCACTGGCTTCCGTCTACAGGGCCTCTGTCGCCCCCTGCTGTTCCGGAGGAGCCCATGCAGCTCGGCAGGACCAAGCTGACTCCCGAAGAGCGACAGCGCCGCCTGCGGGAGGGCATGGTGCTTCTACTGTGGTGAACGGGGACACTCAATCGCCAACTGTCGCCTACTAAAAGATCTGGCTCGCCAGTAAAGAAGAGGGCACTGATGAGCCGCATTACACTTAATGTTAGTCCCTCACGTTGTCTCCCAAATGTCACTCTTTCTTCGTCTTCTGTGGTTCTCAGGCATCCTGTTTTGGTAGACTCTGGCTCAGATGCCAGTTTTATAGACTTTGAGTTGGCAAAGAAGCTAAACCTTGAGACCTTCCCCCTTCCAAGACCAATGGAAGCAAGTGCCTTGGATGGTCGTCTTCTCTGTAGGGTAACTCACCACACCCAACCTCTTCAGCTAAGTTTCCAGGATGGTCACACTGAGCTTCTCGTCGTTCATGTTTTTCGGTCCCCCGAACACCCAATCATTTTGGGGTACCCCTGGCTTACCCTACATAACCCCCACATAGACTGGTCCACTGGCAAGATTATTGCTTGGTGTAAGGGATGTTTAAGTACCTGTTTTCTGTCCAAATGTTCCCTGGCTGCCCCTCCAGCTGTCTCTGTAATTCAAGACATTTCAGATCCTGATTTCCCTGACATTTCCTGGGTCCCTCAGTGTTACCATGACCTTAACCAGTTTAGCCCTGATCCTGTTTTTCAGGTCTCAGGCTCGAAAATGACATTCCCAGAACAAATGACCATATCTTCCCTTCTAAAAGGGTCATCCACTGGGCTCATGCGTCCCCTCTCTCCTGCCATCCGGGGATCAAACGGACCATGTTTGTGGTCAAGCAACGCTTCTGGTGGCCCAAAATGGAGAGTAAAGTGGGGGAGTATGTTGCTGCCTGCCCGGTGTGTGCTCGGAAACAAAGTTTCTCGTCGGCCTTCCCCTGGTCTCCTACGTCCCCTTCCTGTACCTACTCGCCCTTGGTCGGACGTCTCTCTGGACTTTCTAACGGGTCTTCCCCTGTCCCAAGGTAACACAACCATTTTGACTATTGTCGACAGATTCTCAAAGTTGGTGCACTTTGTTCCTCTGCCCAAGTTACCCTCTGCCAAGGAAACGGTGGAGGTTGTCCTGTCCAATGATTTCCGGTTACATGGATTCCCTAAAGATGTTGTGTCGGATCGGGGTCCCCAGTTCAGTTAGAGACCGGTCTGCGCTGTCTCGTCTCTCAGAACCCCACTACTTGTATTAAGAATCTTATCTGGGTTGAGTATGCGCACAACACATTGTTTCCATCCCTGGAGGGAGAGGTCAGGGTTCCTTCTGCCTTGGCACTGATTCGGAGGTGCCGTCGCATCTGGACTGGGGCTAGACAACAAGAGGTACAAGAGGGCAGCAGACCGCAGACGGATCCCTGCTCCCACATATCGTGTCGGCCAGAGAGTATGGCTCTCCACTCAGGACCTTCCTCTTCGAGTCGAGTCCCGTAAATTGGCTCCTCGCTTTGTTGGTCCCTTCCCTGTCTCAAAGATTATTAATCCTGTTGCTGTGAGACTCAAGCTTCCCAGGTCCATGAGGTCCTTCCCAACTTTCCATGTGGCTCGGGTCAAGCCAGTCAAAGAGAGCCCTCTGGTCCCTGCCTCCAGACTCCCACCGCCCCCCCCTAGTACTCACAAAACATAAACTATTAATTTTGGGTTTTTAATTATTATTAAACTGTGAATATTCACTCAAATACAAAATATAATAAAATAAACATTAAGGTGCAGCATTTCGATGAACTGAAATAATCTGTATTTGAACTGTACTGTACTAGTACCTAAGCAGCCAGTTTGACATTAAGACTTGCTTGTCATTGTATTTTCATGTTTTTTTTAAGAAAGATGAACTTGTCCACATTGCTCGGTCTGAACTTTTTGCGAGTGGTGGAGGCTTAAATGCTAGTGGGAGTTGGGTTTGCACTTCAGTCTTTTTTCTTTTGGTACCGGTGATATTCACGTTCGGGTGATGCCTTTTCAAATGAGTGTGCAAGTTTGATGTATTGCCAGCCGCGTAACCAATTGTAGTTGAACAATGCCGACAAACAGCTTTGGTTCGGTCCACCTGTCTTTGTCAGTCATCCTTGTACGCAACTGCGAAACCAAAATGTTCCCAAACCGGTGACTTCAATGATGCTGGGGGATTTTCAAGCTCAACTTTATCTGCGTTCGCCATTTCGACAGTTCCTCAAATTACTGACTACATTTGAACGCATCCCTGTGACCAGCTCTCATAGTATGCCTCTCGTCCAATGAAATGACTTGCTCGCTCTATAGAGTGTCGAAGTCACGCCCATCTACTTCCGCCCCATGGGACCTTATTTCTGAAAAATTATGTATTGAAGTCAATGGAGAGAGAAAACGTATCTTTCGATCCCGTTTGAATTGTGCCATGAATTACACATATGATGTTTGTCAATCTTAAACAATTATTTTCATGTCAAAAAAGTCAGTTTGTCTTAAAACTGTTGAAATATAAGACTATGAAAAATATGCAACTAGAAAGACTACAAATCCCAGAGTCGCGTACATTAACGTTACACATTACACTTGTGTTACTCTCCAAAACCTTGTAAAGCCGGTCCCGCATGCTGGCTCTTACAGAACCGATTAACTCCCCTTTTGTATGTACAGTTCTCAACATGGCCAGATTTGTAGTGATTTTCACCTCTTTTAATACTTTTCACTTCATTCTGAAAGAAAGAGGTGAAATGTGCTAATGTGACGGCAAACAAATGTGTTACTTAACAGTTTTACGACACATTTTTATTTTGTTGACTTCAAAATTATTTTGCATGTGTAATTCGTTGCACAATTCAAACGGGATGAAAAGATAATCTTTCTCTCTCCATTGACTTCAATACATGATTTTTCCAAAATAAGGTCCCATGGAGGTTCACCGGAAAGGGAGGGACTTCGCCACTCTATGACGCGTTGAACCCAATGTGAGCAAATTACTCTGAATGCTGCGACGCAGCACCTGAGATTACTTCCAAAAAGTTGTTCACGATCTCAATTTTTTACGTTTAACGTTATATTCGTTCGGTACACTTCGGTCCACACGGGTGTACCAGAACGGGTGTATTTTTTCAAACGCTTTTTTCCGGATTCGGTTCTGGGTAAAACAAAGATGATGCGGGTCGGGTCGTGGGTATTGCATAATAAATATATTAAAATAATAATAATTTAGTTTAATGTTTAAAATCCTCAGACCTCTCCCCCGCGGGACTTCGCATAATCATAACCTCTGCAGCTCATCAATCTGCTGCTGAGCGCGTCACATTCGAAATGGCTGAGCTGAAGCTCTCTAGCGGAGAATACAGCATTTTCAATAACACTTCCTCAAGAGCGAAACCCAACATCTGGGAGGCTGTTGGTGTCATCCTAGATGGAGAAAATAACCAACATCCCATGCTTTTTGAGACAAATATGCAACTGCGTGTGTTAATAATTGCACGTTTTCACTGCTCATATGCGGGTTCGGGTCGGGTTGCGGATCTTGTGCCGACGGGTCGGGTCGGGTCGGGTTGCCAGTTCGTCTTGTCTGTATAGTAGAAAGTGCTCCATGTTACTCTCCTGACGTAAGCTATTGTTCTAGCTGCTTAGCATTTGTACCAACCTAGTTGGTTGTTTTTTTGTTGCTTCTTTAGTAGTTTTCCGCCAACTTAGTTGGTTGTTTTTCGTTGCTTCCACTCAGTACATTTTTTGATCATTACCTGTTTTATTTTTACCTTTTGAATTAAACGCTTGACTAAAGACCGTTTTGCCTGGTTGTGCTCTTTAGTCCTATTTTTTTGCTCATGCCCATACTTGTGTCTGATAATGAATGCATGAATCAAGGTTTCAGGAAAAAGTGATGATTGAATTTGAGCTAACTGTTGAAGATGACTCAGAGGTTGCGGATGTGAGGGGGGGGGTAGAGTGTTGCTGTCAAGGGTGACGTTGAAATTCTGGATGGCTTTGGTACGGGATGGGGGGCCGATGATGATGTCTGATTTGGCACTGTTCAGTTGGAGATAGTTTGTTTTGCATCCATGCTTTTTTTTTTCTTTTTCTGAGAGACAGTTGGTGAGAGTGGAGTGTGATGTTGAGATATAAAGTTGGATGTCATCGGTGTAGCGATGAAATTGAAGTGAAATTGAAGGTTGTGGCGACGAATGATTTTGCCAAGGGGGAGCATGTAAAGGATGATGAGGAGGGGGCCAAGCACCGAACCCTGGGGGACGCCTTGGGACAGAGGAGCAGTGGAGGAAGTGCAGTTGTTGATGTTGATAAACTGATGTCTGTCGGTGAGGTAGGATTTCAGCAGGAGAGTGCAGTGTCGGTGATGTTGAGTGATGATTCCAGGAGGGACAGCAGGATGGCGTGGTTGATGGTGTCGAATGCTGCGGTGAGGTCGAGGAGGATGAGGATGTTCAGGTTGCTGGAGTCAGAGGAGAGGAGGAGGTCGTTTCGGTGCTGTGTTTTGATCGGAAACCGGATTGAAATGGCTCAAAGAAGTCATTGGAGTTGAGGTGGGATTTTAGTTGTGAGGCAACGACACGTTCAAGTATTTTTGACAGAAAGGGGAGATGTGAGATGGGCCGGAAGTTGGACATGATGTCGGGTGTGAGTCCAGGTCTTTTGAGAATGGGTGTGACAGCAGCCAGTTTGAGAGAGGGGGGAACTGATCCAGATCTGAGGGAGGAGTTAATGATGGTGGCGATGAGTTCTCTTTAATACATTTGGAGGGCATTGGGTCAAGTGTGCAGGTGGAGTTAATTCCAGTCATGAAGTCGGACAGTTGCATGGGGGTCACAGGGGAGAAGTGGGACAGGGGCTTGTTGTAAATCGCCACAAAAGCTATTTATTTGTAACCTTATTATTATCGAACACCTTATTTTTAATTGCAGACTCAATGCCAACCAGCGCACACCTGATTATAAACCAGCGGTTGCAAGGGATACACCTGCAGTTATATTGAAAAAAACAACAACTTGGCCTTCATAAGAATAATCATATTGAAATATGCCAATGTTGATATGTCCACAGTCAAAGCTTATCTAAGTAATGATGTGCAAATCCAGGTTATTAATACCCGACATGTTATGAGAGCCAAACCACACTGCAGAATGAACCACCATTCACCAACCAACCACTGACCAGCCGGGTCAGCCCTAGTGAGGGTGAAACCATTGATTACCCTTGCAGGATTCATAGAGTATACGCTAAAGCTCGGTGAGTGTCTCACCTCCACAACGCCGGGCGTGATGACGGCCAGGATGAGGTAGAGCCAGATGTAGGCGAAGATGCTCCAGAAGGAGGTGATGAAGAACACCCGGAGGTGTTTGATCTTTCGGGTCTCACCCTCAGGGATCGTCCACACACAGATCGCCAAGATCACAAACATGTTGAAGGCGGCGCTGCCAACGATAGTTGCTGGTCCCAACTCACCAGCTTTGAAGCCGTGACCACACACCTGCAGAGAACACGTGTGTGAGGAGTGTGTCAGGAGGGGAGGGTGGATACAGAGCAGTGACAAGCATCCAAACACACTCTCTACAAGGCACGGAAAGTCATTATTGTTCTAAAATCCGAGAAGAGTAATGCCCACGCTTTGAAAAGCCAATCTGATGTCCATCAATCTCTTTAATTGAATAACATGTTATCTGCTGAAGAGTTTATTGTTTTACAGATACAACTAAGAAAGAGTGTTTTGTTTTAGCATAGAGAAATGGAACATGAGGAAAACAGAAGGACCCAGGGAGAGAGAAGCAGGGAATATAGTGCTGACGGCATAAATAGATCCACATCAAACCCTGTGATAGAAAGACTGTGTGTGTGTGTGTGTGTGTGTGTGTGTGTGTGTGTGTGTGTGTGTGTGTGTGTGTGTGTGTGTGTGTGTGTGTGTACCTCTATAACAGACAGCAGTATCTCTGGAGCACTGGAGCCGAGAGCCATGAGCGTCAGATTGGATACGGTTTCGTTCCAGATTCGAACCGTGGCCACGGATGTTTCCCCGTTAGGCAGAGTGATGGTCACCTGCTTCTCCTGATGGCCCAAACACATATTATCTGGCCTAACTGTACATTAATTCCCTGGAAAACTTGAAGGTTAAAACCTTGTTCCGCTGTCTCTGGCATGTGTTCCCTGTCTGCCAGCTGAATATTAAACACTCAGTAACGGCATTTTTAACTCCTATAAGGCTCAATAGTGTACCTGTTAAATGTTTTGGATAGGAAGGCTGCATGAAGATTTAATCTTTTTATTTATTAACAGACATGATATTGTTTTACCTCTTAAACCTTTTTCACATGTTATTTGTCTGAACTATTTTCCATCTGAGGATTTGAAAAAGTATTTTAACAAACGTAGCATACCTGAGAAAAATAAAGTTAATGTGAAAATAAAAGAGACTTTGTGCAATTAACTGAAGTCATGTTATACTTTTTCATTAAAATGAGTTAGCTTGAATTTTTTTTTTATTAAGTTTGATGTTTGCACACATTCTGTCTTTGTTTCGTCATGTGACTGTTAGCCGTGTTAGGGGTCTGTCTGGGTTGGGGAAAAATAGGACCCAAATGCAGATTGAGGAGGGAAGCAGGTTTCAAAATGGAACAAAAGGCGAACTTTATTCACAAACGCTGAAAACAAGAATCCATGAACAGGTACTGTAGCACGAGGTAGCATCCAAACAAAAAAGGACTGTGACCAACATGAAGGGAGACATGAAAGACAAACAATGAACCAACACTGAACACAGGAAGAGCCAAGACTAAATACAGGGAGGGGAAATCACGAGACGCGAAACAGCCGGGCAGGGGAGGAGAAACACAAGGGCAACAGGTGAACACAATCAGACAATCAGACACACCAGGGAAACTAACGACAGGGAGGACAGAACAGCAAAATAACCCCAAAACTAGACACTCAAACATGAGGTGGAGGGGGTCCGGAGGACGGGTCTGGATCAACAGCCCAGGAAAGGCATAATTCCTTGAGGGGCCGGGGGCAAGGCAGAGTCCATGGTGGGGGTATCGGGCGGACAGCCGGGGCAAGGCAGAGTCCATGGAGGGGGTCTCGGGCGGATGGCCGGGAGCAAGGCAGAGTTCATAAAGGGGCAAAGGCCACAGCGAGCGAACGCAGGGGGCCGAGTATGAGGGTGAAGGCAGCGGCTGGAAGAGTCAGAGGGCCGGGCTCGAAGGCGAAGACCGCGGCACTCAGGGTGCCGGGCTCGAGGGCGAAGAAGGAGGCGACGGGACAACTCCGGAGGACGGGCAGGTAGACGCTGACGGGACAGCTCCGGAGACCTGCCGGACCCGGTGTCGGCCGGACAGGAACCGGAGCCGGTGGGACAGGCGTAGATGAGATCCTGGACATGACATGGGCTGGTGTCAATGGGACCCCGGATGGAGCAAGGGCTGGTGTCGATTGGACCACCAACGCAACAGGGCAAGGAGTAGGCAGGACCCACGGCGGGACAGGTGTCGGCAGGATCCCCCACGGAAGAGGACAAGGATTTGGCAGGACCCCCGGCGAGACAGGTGATGGCGGGACCTCCAATGGAACAGGACATGGGGTTGGCAGAACTCTCAGTGGAAACCCCAACGACACAGGACATGGAGTTGGCAGGACCCCCGACGAAACAGGTGTCGGCTGGACCTCCAACGGAACAGGACATAGGGTTGGCAGGACCCCCGGCAGAACAGTAGTCAGCGGGGCCTCCAACGGCACAGGACATAGGGTTGGCAGGACCCCCGGCAGAAGAGTATACGAAGAGACCCCCAACAGGACAGGACATGGAGTTGGCAGGACCTCCAGCGGAACCTCCAACGGCACAGGACATAGGGTTGGCAGGACCCCCGGCAGAAGAGTAGTCGGCGGGACCCCCAACGGGACAGGACATGGAGTTGGCAGGACCCCCAGCGGAACCTCCAATGGACCAGGACATTGGGTAGGGACTCGAGAGGTAAATTGAAAGGGGACTTGAGGGGGAACTCGAGAGGGGACTTGAGGGGGGACTCGAGAGGGGACTCGAGAGGAGACTTGAGACGGTCGGTTCGCCGACAGAACACGGGGAGCTGGCGTCGGCCGGAGAGCCAACAGGAGATGGGGAGCTGGAGTCGGCCGGTACGCCGACAGGACACGGGGAAGCTGGCGTCGGCCGGAGAGCCAGTACTGGAGCCGAAACTGGAGTCTGCTGGGGGCCGGTTCTGGAGCCGGAACCATGGCTGTTGGGCACGGAACAGAAGCCTGGACCCTGGCTGTGTGAGCCAGGTAATGGAGCACGGAAGCATGGCTGTGTGGGCCGGTACTGGTGCACGGATCCATGGCTTTGCGGGCCGGTTCTGGAGCCGGAACCATGGCTGCTGGGGCTGGAACCATGGCTGCTGGGGCTGGAACCATGGCTGCTGGGGCCGGTGCTGGAGCCAGAAACATGGCTGCAGGGGGCTGTGGCTGGTAGCCTGGACCTGGGTCTCCTTCTCTTAGGAGCCTTTTGGAGGCTCCGTGGACCTCCAAAAGACGAGACCCATCAAAGGTGTTCTCGAAAGAAGCTATGTTGGGAACTGTGGCAGGCAGGGGGCTAGCAGGCCGGGAAACGCATGTCTGGAGGAAGTTCATAATCCAGCCAGGTAAGAACTTCACTAACCCTGGTTTCTCTGTTGCCCTCTGGTACGCCTCTGCCAGGGCAGCCCTCTTTTGCTCCGCACTGGTTGCTCCCCTCCATTCACCATAGCTGCAAGCAGGTAAATGAATACAATTCCACTTCAAAGGGATCATCTGCTGGGTCCATATGAGGTTGGTTCATTCTGTCAGGGTTGGGAAAAAATAGGACCCAAATGCAGAATGAGGAGGGAAGTGGGTTTCAAAATGGAACAAAAGGCGAGCTTTATTCACATAAGCTGAAAAAACAAGAATCCATGAACAGGTACTGTAGCACGAGGTAGCATCCAAACAAAAAAGGACTGTGACCACAGGAAGGGAGACATGAACGACAAACAATGAACCAACACTGAACACAGGAAGAGACGAGACTAAATACAGGGAGGGGTAATCACGAGACGAGAAACAGCCGGGCAGGGGAGGAGAAACACAAGGGCAACAGGTGAACACAATCAGACAATCAGACACACCAGGGAAACTAACGACAGGGAGGACAGAACAGCAAAATAACCCCAAAACTAGACACACAAAAACTCAAACCCTGACAGGGTCAGTGGAACAGGGCTCTGTTACAGTTTATATTTCTCACTGCTGATTCACCGGCTCTTTTTGATCTTTTGTTTACTCTTAGTTTGGATTAAGTGTGATTTTTGTAATAAATGCTTTATGGAATTTTACTGATCTAAGTGAGTTCTGCCAGCCTCGACTATCAGAATTCTAAAATCCTTTTAAAGGGTGTAATTCAATTATATTATAATCATATTTCCAAAGTTGTAGTTGTAGTTTTAGACTAGAATTGTAGTAGACTTTATGACACTATTTCATGAAACAACAATAATAATTGTCCTCGGGTGTGTAGTGCAGTGTAATTGAGGTAATTTAATGTCAATTAGGTAAAATAAATTATCACAATTAATATGAAATAGAATTAGTATATCAGATCATTATGAATTCTTTAAATACTTAACTGCTGTGGCAGTTATTATCAATCCTTGTTTATGTTTAATAAATATGCACTGTTTTATTAATATGAATGATACTGAATAATGGTTGATAAACCAGACTTACTCAGATTAGTTCCACGACATGTTGGTGGCTACTTTTGAGAAATATTACTTTTGACACCAAAAGTGAGGCGTAGCTACCCAACACCCCTTACAGCCCGTCCCCAGAAAGCACGATGTGGAGATCTGTGCACCACTGAGTGCACATTATAGTAAGTGTTGAAGCAAACCTTTTGACAGTTTTTTGTTTTTTTTGTCTTGTGTTTTTAGTGTTATTTTATTTGTATTTATTTGTGAGATGGGGATTTCCCTAGGTTGCTATTAGTCTTTTTCACTTAGGAAGCTTTCCTTACTGAGGGATATGACCATGATAAGAGCAGTTTGAATCCTCTAGATCAGTGTTTCTCAAACCTTTTCATACCAAGGACCACTTAACCAATAAAAAAACACTCGCGGACCACCTAACTTCACAAATATCCAAAATCACATCGTTTTTCTAGAACAGATTACAAATCGCCTGAATATGGTACAAACAAGTGGCAAGACGTGTGATGAAGGTGTTGCGCGGGGCTATATCATGCAATTGAAAGTGAATTAAACTCGCTCCATTGCGGAGATATTCCCGCGAGAGTGCGGAAAACTCTAATTAATTAATTAATTTCAAATGTGAAATGTTACCAATATACTTACGGACCACTAGGGGGCGCTCACGGACCACCAGTGGTCCGCGGACCACACTTTGAGAAGCACTGCTCTAGATCAGCGGTTCCCAACCTTTTTCAACTCAGGGCCCACTTAAGAATCACATTTTTTTCGCGGCCTACATTCAACCATAAACAATATGGAGGCTAAATAAAGTTCTGATTGGTCAATTCAGAACATGCGACATGTTGTTAATCCAGTAGAATAGACTGCTGTCAAGGACTATAATGACCGTTGCTAAGGAGGATCAAGAAAGAGAAAGGAAAAGAGGTTAAAATAAAAACAAATCTTAATAATGAAATGTTTCCACACAAATCATAATGTTTTGCAAATTATTTGGCGGCAATTATTGAATTGACATTTTCACCCTTTAATATTTTATTTGGGCTTTTAGATGAATACTGCACACAGTTAATAAATACAACTATTCTTCTGGCTAAAAAACATATTTTTCAAAGTCAATCAAGGAGTAATCTTAATTTAAGGTGTTTGAAGATTAAAAATACAATTTATTTTTGAAAAAATTACTGCCACAAAAAAGCAAAGGGTGGCTCATCACACCATGAAATGGAAAATAATTAGCTCTAACGAAGAGTGGGATTAAAGGAACAATAAATATGCTTGTCATGTTGTGTTTTTGGTGGCATTTGGTTGTCAACCTATTTTTGTTTGTGAAATGTTGAAGTGATCCTACTGACTGTATCTTTATTTCTTCTGTTTTTGTCTGACTGAGATGGGAATGTCCTCTCCTATATGTTATTGTCCATGTTTGTGATTTTTTTTTGTATTTGGTGACCTACTTGCCTTCGCCAGGCCCTCCCGTTTGACATTCCTGCCCTCCCCCAATAAGCACGTTTTATATTATTTATAAAAATAAAGAAATACATTTTTAATTTTTTTTTTATTATAAACTGTGAACTTTAATGCTACGATGTATGTGATGTCAGATAGTAAGAGTAATAGATGAAAAACAGGTATGAAATACTATATGACAGTAAAACAAGAATAGAGTTTAAAAGGTGAGTGATTTGTAAAATATCTATAAAGAAATAGTAAATCTGTTTACAGTTCTGTTTCATATCGTGTTGAGAGAGGTATCCATAGATCTCTTCATTTTGCTCTCAAAGTGCACCAGATTGATGCTTTCAACTTCAATATTTAAAAAAAAATCACACTGTGTGTGTGCGTGTGGGGAGTGTTGCAGTAGAACATTCCACTGTAGCGCCCGGTACCTTAATGGGAAAGCATACATGTTTGAGCACCCTCTATGAAACGTCAAGCTACCCCACAGCACCCCCAAAAAAATCTCTGGCGCCGCCACTGGCCGCGGCACATGACGGTTTTGTGAGCCCGGTTTTGTGTGCCCTCCCATGAAAATCATGTCCCAGGTCTGCATAACAGCCTAATAATGACAGCTTAACCTTCTCTATATCGCCTCGTTCACACATTAAATCAACAATACAAATACAACTACAGAGTATATAAGCATTTAGTTCAAATGTGATTTAAAATGCTCACAGGTTTTACACCTCTTATGAAATGTAGACTACATTTATTACGGAGTTTATGTCCGAGCCAACAGACTCACAGATCGTTGGCTACTGAGAGATATGCAAAATACACCGTATGTACTACGACACCTCCGCTGTGGATTTTTAAAACAAAATACAGTAAAAGGTCGCAGGCCCAAGTTTAACTCTGAGGTCTAAGCCATTTTTTCACATGTTTGGCTCGCCTGGGCTTTTTTTTGTAAAAATTCTATTAAAACATGAACCTTGGTCAGCGGCGGCGGGTAAATATTTGTGTCACTGCATCCTGGTAAAATAAAAAATATAATGTATAATGTTTGTGTCTTTGACATTAGTGCTGCTATGCAGCCACCTGTGCCCTGTACTACGAAGCCAGTTCAACAGACCCTGGATATGTTTGAGTTATCTTAACTAACCCTAACAAACGAGATCTCGCTAAGCAGTCCTACGACGCTGGGACGCATTGATCAACAATGGCTGGTACATGTGGAGCACATCAAGCCAGGGTTTCTCTCTCCAGCTGAGAGCGCGTTCACGTGAAAGGGGCGGGGTTACCAACATTTGACCAATCACAAACAGGGACAAGTCTACTGACAGCGCAGCGTCATACTTCATTAATTAAAAGTAAACTAATATTAGACAAATATGAACTTTAAACATCCATGACATAAACATATAATCCAGGATACAAGCCACATAGTTGCTGCAAGGTGAATACAGAACAACTGGTTAAAAAATAACTACAGAGTGTTTGAATGCGTACAACAGTTTTATGATATCACTGCCTAAGACACGAGTGGATCTGACTTTAATTACATTTGAGTCAACTTAATGTGTTGCTTAACATAATACTTCTGCATACAGTCAGTGGAGGTTAGAACATGTTATATGGGGTGGCAAAGGGGGGGCAAGAGGTCATGCCAGGGTGGCATGGGAGGGCGGACAGTAGGCCTACGTGGTATTTTATACTGTATATAACCTATTTATTGTTAATTCATGCCTGAAGACAAGTGTTCTTAATGCACAAGAGAAACAAGGTGTTCAGACAAACAATCGGGTGCCCTTTGAGTCCCCCAAGCTTACCTCAACCATTTTAAATGAAAGGAAACTACAACATTTATTTTAAAGCAATGAATTAATGGAACAGGTTGTTTTGCATTACAATGTAAAACTATATATATATATATATATATATAGTTTAAAAAAAAAGTGTTGTCTTAGTATTAGACAGATATATTTGCATATCCTCACTAAGCATTATTACATATTGATTTAATATTAAACAAATCAAAATGGCCAATTATCCCAAAATGTTGCTGCTAATATAATCATATGCTTGTCAACTTTAACTGATCAAAAATAAATTCTGAATAAATACTTGAATTATCTATGAAATTGCAATATTGTCCCTCAGTTTGTTACAAAATAAACAATAGTTTTGCAAAATATTACAATTTTGTAATGTCCTTGATTTCCACGTGGTGCCATATCTTAGCTAAACAAGGTCTCATGGCTACTTTTTGTCAAAAACTTCAACCCTGTTACATTTTTTCAAGGAAATTCCTAGTAATTATTTATATGTTGTGCCTGAGGTGGAAACATGTAAGTAGTCCACTACCAGATGTTGACCAAACATTTTGGTTTCATTTTTCAAAGATATAAAGACCCAAAAGGCATCCGATTCAGAGAATACTCAGAATTCTGCATACTGTAAGTACTTAATTATAATTAAGTACACAAATAACATCACCGCCATCTCTTCAGAGAGCTACAGGTGACCTGTGCAGCAACACATTTCAATCAACATGTGTCCGTACTGAGAGCTGCTAGATTGTGCTGCTGTGATGGAACATGTAAGGGGAATAAGAACACACCATGTGGTCCAGCTGGAGTCTCATCTGCCTCCTGATCCCTGCCTCTGGCCCTCTTTCTGATACTTCATCTTTATTCCTCACATATATTTCTTCTTCTTCACTAATGTCTTCATCTCCTCCTCTTCCTCCTGCTCTGAACCTCCTGGTCTCTTCATCTCCTCCTCTTCCTCCTGCTCTGACCCTCCTGGTCTCTTCAGTGAACTTTCTTTTCCTTATCCTCTTTCTGTTCGTCCTGATCAATTCTCAGATATGTCTTTTTGTTGTTGTTGAATCACTCCTATACTCTGGCCTGCAAGAGTCTACTTGTGAAAAGCACTGGTACAAATGCTTGTATAACTTTACACGTTAGGGCCATGTAGCCTAGCTAATAAGTAGCATATCATAAATATAACATCAGAAAGTATTTATCAAACGCACGCAGGCAGCTGTGTTTGGATCAGGGGCGGATCTACGGGGGGGGCAGCTGCCCCCCCACTGTAGAGCCTTGCCCCCCCAGCTGCCCCCCTAATTTGTGTTTCCCTAAAACTGTACTAAAACAAACCTACACTATTTCCACAAGCTTCTCAAGCAACAAAACAAGCATTACATTAGTTAAAAGTGAATCATTTTAAATATCATTTTAGGCCCGTTAAAAACGCAGCTACGGCCCCGCATTAAACTGTGGAGCGGCGTTCACAGACCGCGGCTCACACCGCTGCAGAGAGGGAGCGAGCTGTCCCAGCACCTATGGATCAGCTTCCCCTGGGAGCACTTCCCTTTCCACTAGTCTTGTTTTTACTAAGGACGAGAGCTTGAAACTAAATATTAATAAAACGCTGCCGTTTGAATCGATAGCGTTTAACAGATGGCCGCTGTTTGGGGCGTTACGTTACAAAATACTACGCAGACAGCGTTAGCTGGGAGATCGATCACTTTGCTAAACTACGCGGTAGCCTACTGTTAAATCCACGTAAACTACACATCACAGCCATGAGGCCAGATCAATGAAACCAGGATACATCCTTTACCGTAAAAACTGGATCCAAACACAGCTGCCCGTGTGCGCTTGATCAATACTTTCTGATGTTATATTTATGATATGCTACATATTAGCTACATGGCCCTAACGTGTAAAGTTATACAAGCATTTGTACCAGTGCTTTTCACAAGTAGACCCTTGCAGGCCAGAGTATAGGAGTGATTCAACAACAGCAAAAAGACATATGAGAAGTGATCAGGACGAACAGAAAGAGGAAAAGGAAAAGAGAGATGAAGAGACCAGGAGGGTCAGAGCAGGAGGAAGAGGAGGAGATGAAGAGACCAGGAGGGTCAGAGCAGGAGGAAGAGGAGGAGATGAAGACATTAGTGAAGAAGAAGAAATATATGTGAGGAATAAAGATGAAGTATCAGAAAGAGGGCCAGAGGCAGGGATCAGGAGGCAGATGAGACTCCAGCTGGACCACATGGTGTGTTCTTATTCTCCTCACATGTTCCATCACAGCAGCTCAATCTAGCAGCTCTTAGTATTGACCAATATTGATTGAAATGTGTTGCTGCACAGGTCACCTGTAGCTCTCTGAAGAGATGGCGGTGATGTTATTTGTGTACTTAATTATAATTAAGTACTTACAGTATGCAGAATTCTGAGTATTCTCTGAATCGGATGCCTTTTGGGTCTTTATATCTTTGAAAAATGAAACCAAAATGTTTGGTCAACATCTGGTAGTGGACTACTTACATGTTTCCACCTCAGGCACAACATATAAATAATTACTAGGAATTTCCTTGAAGAAATGTAACAGGGTTGAAGTTTTTGACAAAAAGTAGCCATGAGACCTTGTTTAGCTAAGATATGGCACCACATGGAAATCAAGGACATTACAAAATTGTAATATTTTGCAAAACTATGGTTTATTTTGTAATAAACAATTATTTACTATTATTAATTCATACAACGTAGTTAAAATGTTGAGCTTGTCAATCTTAATCTGAAAATACAAAAACTGAAATATAGGTAAGAGAAGAAACTGACACTTTTGTGATGTAATTCCCTCAATGCAGATCACACATGGACTGATCCATTATTTTAATAGGAGGGTAAATGGTATGGCGTAACGGGGTTGAAACAAACTGAGGGACAATATTGCAATTTCATAGATAATTCAAGTATTTTTTCAGAATAGATTTTTGATCAGTTAAAGTTGACAAGCATATGATTATATTAGCAGCAACATTTTGGGATAATTGGCCATTTTGATTTGTTTAATATTAAATTAATATGTAATAATGCTTAGTGAGGACATGCAAATATGTCGGTCGAAGACAACCAATTTTTTTTAAAACAAAATATATATTTTTAATTTTACATTGCTTTAAAATACATTTGGTAGTTTCCTTTCATTTAAAATGGTTGAGGTAAGCTTGGGGGACTCAAAGGGCACCCGATTGTTTGTCTGAACACCTTGTTTCTCTTGTGCATTAAGAACACTTGTGTTAGGGCATGAATTAACAATAAATAGGTTATATACAGTATAAAATACCACGTACTGTCCGCCCTCCCATGCCACCCTGGCATGACCTCTTGCCTCCCCTTTGCCCCCCCATGTAAAATGTTCTAGAACCGCCACTGGTTTGGATCCAGTTTTTACGGTAAAGGATGTATCCTGGTTTCATTGATCTGGCCTCATTGCTGTGATGTGTAGTTTACGTGGATTTAATAGTACCGCATAGTTTAGCAAAGTGATCGATCTCCCAGCTAACGCTGTCTGCGTAGCATTTTGTAACGTAACGCCCCAAACAGCGCCCGTCTGTTAAACGCTATCGATTCAAACGGCAGCGTTTTATTAATATTTAGTTTCAAGCTCTCGTCCTTAGTAAAAACAAAACTAGTGGAATTGGAAATGCTCCCAGGGGAAGCTGATCCATAGGTGCTGGGACAGCTCGCTCCCTCTCTGCAGCTGTGTGAGCCACGGTCTGTGAACGCCGCTCCGCAGTTTAATGCAGGGCCGTAGCTGCGTTTTTAACGGGCCTAAAATGATATTTAAAATGATTCACTTTTAACTAATGTAATGCTTGTTTCGTTGCTTGAGAAGCTTGTGGAAATAGTGTAGGTTTGTTTTAGTACAGTTTTAGGGAAACAAAAGTTAGGGGGGCAGCTGGGGGGCAAGGCTCTACAGTGGGGGGGGGGGGGGCAGCTGCCCCCCTGTAGATCCGCCCCTGCATACAGTATATGTGACAATGTAAGTGTTGCACGGCCAGATATGGCTCGAGAAGCTGACTCAGATAAGGAAATATTGTGATATTATATGATCGATGATCTGATTGATGATGTGATATGAATGATAAGTGTGACACGTCGGCGTCTTCTCTGCATAGGCTACGGCAGTTTAAACTGTATTTCCTTTATCCTGTCATATGACTTGATAGATTTAAACTCTGCACACTGAGCTCTGATTGGTCAGCAGGCGGTGCTTTCACTGAGTTGATCTCTTTTCTATAGATGCTGGAGGCGGGCAGCGTCAGGTAAAAAAAAGTTATTTAGCCTTCCCAAACCTGAGCCTCGGGGGGGGTGCTGAGGGGGATGCAACACCCCCATCTGCGAGGCTCCACTAGCAGAGAGGCAAACTTGGGCATGCAACCATAGTTTGTGCTTATTTGTGGCCCATTTGATAAGAAAATGCAAAACAATAATTTGTCCATAGCTTTTTTCTTGGTCCAGCAGTTAAAGGGTTAAACTCATTTGGATTCATGTTGAGTGGACAGGTGGTGAGAGTGAGAATAAATAATAATTATGCATCATAATGACGTCAATCAGTGAGTGCAGTCGGATTCTTTTTAGTCCTGAAGAATTCTTCTTCACATCATTTCTTAACCCGATAACATTTTTCATCGAGGCCAAGGAAAAGACAAAGAAAGAGCTAAAGTTGAAGAGATAAATTCAAGCACTTTCAATTACCCATGTCTACACTGAAAGAACAGAAACGTTGACTTTAATTCAATGTATTATGTCAACAGATTCCACATAACTGTATTGTGTTAGTTGAAAGCAATAATATTAAGTTTTTAAAAAAGTGTTTTCAGTGTGTCTATTTTTCAGTGTCTTCCTTGTTTTCACTCAAATGTCTAAACTTTCAAGAATCTTTAACACTCATCCTCACCTGGGAGGTGATGACCTCGATGGAGGCCATGAAGCGGTCTGCGATGATGGAAACCCCCAGGAACATGTACATGAGCGAGGCGAAGTAGATCACCGCCCGGGCCACCTGCTCGCCCAGCGCCGGCCGGTTGGGCTGCCAGACGGGCAGCAGGATGCCGGGCCGGCACATGGACACCTCCCCGCACTTCTCCTTCTTGGCAGGCGTGGTGCTGTTACTGTAAGGCATGGAGGGCGGGAAGAAGGAGGGGAACATGGAGGGGGAGGCCGAGCGGGCCTCAGGGTCACTGCTGGGGAAGCTGCTGGGGTCACTGTGCTGGGACTCCGACTGGCAGGGAGGCAGTGGGAGGAGGAAGAGGAGGATGAGGAAGAGGAAGGGGGCGGGAGCGGCCAAGAGAGACATGGCGGCGTGTTGTCCCACAAGAAGACAGCGGGGATAGGCTGAGGAAGAGGGACGTGGGGGGGAGGAGATACTGCGTAGAGCTGAGGGCGGTGCGACTAGCTCACCTACAGGGGGAGGAAGAGAGAAGAGAAAAACAGAGAATGAGTTTTTGTAACAGAAGACAAGTTTACAATTCTAACGGCAACAGGAAGCCTTTTTTTCTCTTCGGTTACAGCTTGTTCCATTTTGTTTTGATAAGGCACACATGAGAGGAGTCTCACTGAACACCAAACACCTTTCAGACGACTGGACATGTTCACCTGAGTGAAAGACGTTATGCTGAAGCTGTTGAGTCCTTTTTCATGAAACAAGAGGAAATTCTGCCTGTCTGTCTGTGTGTGTGTCTGTCTGCCTGCCTGTCTGTCTGTCTGTCTGCCTGCCTGTCTGTCTGTCTGTCTGCCTGCCTGTCTGTCTGTCTGTCTGTCTGCCTGTCTGCCTGTCTGTCTGTCTGCCTGCCTGTCTGTCTGTCTGTCTGTCTGCCTGCCTGCCTGTCTGTCTGTCTGTCTGTCTGTCTGCCTGTCTGTCTGTCTGTCTGTCTGCCTGTCTGTCTGTCTGTCTGTGTGTGTGTCTGTCTGTCTGTCTGTCTGTCTGTCTGTCTGTCTGTCTGTCTGCCTGTCTGTCTGTCTGTGTGTGTGTGTGTGTGTCTGTCTGTCTGTCTGTCTGTCTGTCTGTCTGTCTGCCTGTCTGTCTGTCTGCCTGTCTGTCTGTCTGTCTGTCTGTCTGTCTGTCTGTCTGCCTGTCTGCCTGTCTCTCTGTCTGCCTGCCTGCCTGTCTGTCTGTCTGTCTGTCTGTCTGTCTGCCTGTCTGTCTGTCTGCCTGTCTGTCTGTCTGTCTGCCTGTCTGCCTGTCTGTCTGCCTGCCTGCCTGTCTGTCTGTCTGTCTGTCTGCCTGTCTGCCTGTCTGTCTGTCTGTCTGTCTGTCTGCCTGTCTGTCTGTCTGTCTGTCTGTCTGCCTGTCTGCCTGCCTGTCTGCCTGTCTGCCTGGGTGTCTGTCTGTCTGTCTGTCTGTCTGTCTGTCTGTCTGTCTGCCTGTCTGCCTGTCTGTCTGCCTGCCTGCCTGTCTGTCTGTCTGTCTGTCTGCCTGTCTGTCTGCCTGTCTGTCTGTCTGTCTGTCTGTCTGCCTGTCTGCCTGCCTGTCTGCCTGTCTGCCTGGGTGTCTGTCTGTCTGTCTGTCTGTCTGTCTG